>NW_026907099.1:0-174404 GCF_033978795.1 Nerophis ophidion
AAAAACTACTTTTTGCATTTGCAAGATTTAAAAAAGCATATGTTTCGAGTAAAACTCCCAAAGATGCATTATTTCAGGCATTATTAGCCATTTTTCATGTGTGGTGTAGGAGTTAAGTTTAAATAGCTGTCATATTGAGTGTTACAGTATACAGTCATATTGAGTAAAACCTCATTTTTGTATTTGCAAACCATTGAAAAACAACTGTATCTAGTAAAACTCACATGTATTCAATATCACAGGCATTTTTAGACATTTTGCACCTTTGGATTAGGAATTATGTTGGAATACATTTTTACTGCTTTTTTCGCATTATCTCAGGATTCTAAGTACATTACTGTCAAATTGAGTAACAAATCAAATTTTGTTTTTGCAAGCCTTACCAATTGTTTTTTATCCGGAAAACTCTCGAAGATGCATTTCTTCAGGCATTATTAGACAGTTTGCATGTGTAATTTTGGAGTTATGTTTCAAAAACTGTCATTTTGAGTGTGACTAATATGAGGCCAGTAAAATCTAATATTTGTATTTGTGATTCTTTCCAAAATACCTGATTCTGGTAAAACTTACAAAAATTCAATATTAAAGGTTTTTTAAGACAAATTTCATATTTGGTTTTGGAGTTATGATTATAAACCTTTCATATTTAGTATGGCAGTTACACTGTTATACTGAATAAAAAAACTAATTTGTGTCTTTGCAAACCTTACAAAAGATCATTTTTCTAGTACAACTAACAAAAAAACATATCTCTGGGCATTATTAGCCATTTTGCATGTGTTGTTTAGAAGTTATGTTTGAATACATTTTTATTGCTTTTTTCGCATTATCACAGTATTGTAAGTACATTACTGTCAAATTGGGTAAAATATTTCTTCTTTTTTTTGCAACCCTTACAAAATGTTTTTTTTATCCAGTAAAACTCACATTTCTTCAGGCATTTTTTTGTAATTTTGCATGTGTATTTTTGGAGATAGGGTTCAAAAACTGTCTTATTGACCAATGTGAGGCCAGTAAAACCAAATTTTTGTATTTGTGAACCTTTCCAAAATACCTAATTCAGGTAAAACTCACATAAAGTCAATATTACAGGCTTTTTTAGACAGAGTTCATGTTTGGTTTTGGAGTTATGTTAATGAACCTTTCATATTTAGTATGACAGTAATACTGTTATATCGAATAAAAAAAACAAACTTGTATCTTTGAAAACACTGTAAAAATAAATTCTGTAAAAAAAACGGTCATTTACTGGCAGCTACGGCTTTCAAACAAAAACCATAAAATTAAAGTAAAACGATAAAAATGATCAAAAACATATTTACAGAAATTTTCATGAAATGTTTTGGGGAGAAATATCGTAATTTTACAGATTTTTACAAAATTATCAAGATCAACCACCTTTAATAAAGTGACGATGCAAACAGTTCTGCAGAAAAATACCTTTATTCTAAAGAGTTTTTCCAAATTATTACGATCAATCACCTTTAGTGAAGTGACAATGCTGGCGCTTCCACAGAAAAATACCATTGTTTAACAGATTTTTTCTGAATTGTTAGGATCAGGGGTGTCTCATTGACTTTAGCAGGGGGCCACTGGATGCAGAAAATTGATTCAAAGTGGGTTAACCTTGCATGAAACGCTATCCCAACCTAGCAACGTACTTACCAATCCCACCATTTCACCCTGAGAATTTCACTACCCTCATATAGGATTGACTCAAAGCTTGGCCGGGCGAATATGACAAGTAGTACCGCGGTGGGCTTTTTTGTACGCTCATTCACCAAATCATAAGCGCGCCAATTGAGGCATGTGATGTGCACGGTATTGTTGTGCATTTGATAGTGACTGCAAAATATACTTGGTCAACAGCCACACAGGTCACACTGACGGTGGCTGCACAAACAACTTTAACACTGTTACAAATATGCACCACACTGTGAAACCACATTGAACAAGAATGATAAACACATTTCAGGAAAACATCCTCAATGTAATAAAACATAAACACAACATAACAAATACCCAGAAGCCCAAGCAGCGCTGACTCTTCCGGGCTACATTCCCGCTACCACCCAACCCCGTGCCCCAAAACATCACCGCCCCCCTCCGTGCGTTCGTTGAGCTGGGCGGGGTTAGGTGGTGGGGGTGTATATTGTAACACATGGAATTCTAGGAATTGTTTCTGTTGTGTTAATGTTGTGTTACGGTGACGATGTTCTCCTGAAATGTGTTTGTCAGTCTTGATTAATGTGGCTCCACAGTGTGGCGCATATTTGTAACATTGTTAAAGTTGTTTGTAGGGCCACCGTCAGTGTGATCTGTATGGCTGTTGACTGTTGATTAAGAATCTCTTGCAGTATTTCATGTATGTCATATTACAGTTTGAGCATACACCTTTTATAAGAGGCTACATATATTTTTCGACTTGAATGTGAAAATAGACATAAATATTGAAAATATTTGATTTACCTTAAAATTACATTTAAAACTGTTAGATTGTTAGTATGAACAAATACTTTTATATAACAAGCTACATAATTAATTAAAGTTAATTACTGTAATTTTACATGAAATTGAAAGTAATTTGAGAAAACAGAAAATAATATGTATAAATAATTTGGTATTTTTCTATAAAAAAAATAGAAATATACATAGTTTGTTATTACTGGCATATTACTTAAAATAACAGGCGTTTTTTTAATTTACAGATAATGTCTTCAATTCTACAGATTTATAACCTATTTAAAAAAATTTAAAAATTATAGTAGAAATTTAGAGTAAAGTAACCATACAAATAGGATTTTGTTTTCTCAGTGAACCCTACAGAAGATCATTTTTCTACTACAACTAACCAAGATACACATCTGTAGGAATTATTAGCCGTTTTGCATGTGTTGTTTAAAAGTTATGTTTGAAAACTTTTGTATTGGTTTTTCGCATTATCTCAGGATTCTAAGAACATTATAGCCATATTGAGTAAAAAATACTTTTTTCATTTGCAAGATTTAAAAAAGCATATGTTCCGAGTAAAACTCCCGAAGATGCATAATTTCAGGCATTATTAGCCATTTTTTATGTGTGGTGTAGGAGTTATGTTTAAATAACTGTCATATTGAGTGTTACAGTATACAGTCATATTGAGTAAAACCTAAATTTTGTATTTGCAAACCATAGAAAAACAACTGTACTATAGTAAAACTCACATGTATTCAATATCACAGGCATTTTTAGACATTTTGCACGTTTGGATTAGGAATTATGTTGGAATACATTTTCAATATAACAGTGTAACTGTCATACTGAATATGAAAGGTTTATAATCATAACTCCAAAACCAAATATGAAATTTGTCTTAAAAAGCCTTTAATATTGAATTTATGTAAATTTTACCAGAATCAGGTATTTTGGAAAGAATCACAAATACAAACATTACATTTTATTGGCCTCATATTGGTCACACTCAAAATGACAGTTTTTGAAACATAACTGCAAAAATACACATGCAAAATGTCTAATAATAACTGAAGAAAAGCATCTTCGAGAGTTTTTCAGAAAAAAAACATTTGGTAAGGTTTGCAAAAACAAAATTTGATTTGTTACTCAATTTGACAGTAATGTACTTAGAATCCTGAGATAATGCGAAAAAAGCAATAAAAAGGTATTCCAACATAATTCCTAATTCAAACGTGCAAAATGTCTAAAAATGCCTGTGATATTGAATACATGTGAGTTTTACTAGATACAGTTGTTTTTCAATGGTTTGCAAATACAAAAATGAGGTTTTTCTCAATATGACTGTATACTGTAACACTCAATATGACAGTTATTTAAACATAACTCCCACACCACATATGAAAAATGGCTAATAATGCCTGAAATAATGCATCTTTGCGAGTTTTACTCGAAATATATGCTTTTTTAAATCTTGCAAATGCAAAAAGTAGTTTTTTACTCAATATGACTATAATAGTCTTAGAATCCTGATATAATGCGAAAAAAGCAATAAAAATGTATTCAAACATAACTTCTAAACAACACATGCAAAATGGCTAATAATGCCCAGAGATATGTTTTTTTGTTAGTTGTACTAGAAAAATAATGTATCTTTGGGAGTTTTACTCGAAACATATGCTTTTTTAAATCTTGCAAATGCAAAATGTAGTTTTTTACTCAATATGACTCTAATGTTCTTAGAATCCTGAGATAATGCGAAAAAAGCAATAAAAATGTATTCAAACATAATTTCTAAACAACACATGCAAAATGGCTAATAATGCCTAGAGATATGAATTGTTGTTAGTTGTACTAGAAAAATGATCTTTTGTAAGGTTTGCAAAGACATAAGTTGTTTTTTTTATTCAATATAACAGTATAACTGTCATAATAAATATGAAAGGTATATAATCATAACTCCAAAACTAAACATGATTTTTTTCTAAAAAAAAGCCTGTAATATTGAATGTATGTGAGTTTTACCAGAATCAAGTATTTTGGAAAGGTTCACAAATAAAAAAATTAGGTTTTACTGGCTTCATATTGGTCATACTCAAAATGACCGTTTTTGAAACATAACTCCAAAAGTAGAAATGCAAAATGTCTAATAATACCTGAAGAAATGTATCTTTGAGACTTTTATTGGAAAAAAAAAACATTTGGTAAGGTTTGCAAAAACAAATTAGAATTTTTTTAACTAAATTTGACAGTAATGTACTTAGAATCATGAGATAATGCGAAAAAAGCAATAAAAATAAATTCCAACATAATTCCTAATCCAAACGTGCAAAATGTCTAAAAATGCCTGTGATATTGAATACATGTGAGTTTTACTAGATTTGGTTGTTTTTTCATGGTTTGCAAATGCAAAAATGAGGTTTTATTTAATATGACTGTATACTGTAACACTCAATATGACAGTTATTTGAACATAACTCCTACACCACACATGAAAAATGGCTAATAATGCCTGAAATAAAGCAATACAAATGTATTCAAACATAACTTCTAAACAACACATGCAAAATGGCTAATAATGCCTAGAGATATGTATTTTTGTTAGTTGTACTAGAAAAATGATCTTTTGTAAGGTTTGCAAAGACACAAGTTAGTTTTTTTATTCAAAATAACAGTGTAACTGTCATACTAAATATGAAAGGTTTATAATCATAACTCCAAAACCAAATATGAAATTTGTCTTAAAAAGCCTTTAATATTGAATTTATGTAAATTTTACCAGATTCAGGTATTTTGGAAAGGTTCACAAATACAAAAATTAGGTTTTACTGGCCTCATATTGGTGGTACTCAAAACTACCGTTTTTGAAACATAAATCCAAAAGTAGAAATCTAAAATGTCTAATAATGCCTAAAGAAATGCATCTTTTAGAGTTTTCCTGAAAAAAAAAATTGGTAGGGTTTGCAAAAACAAAAAATAATTTTTTACTCAATTTGACAGTAATGTACTTAGAATCCTGAGATAATGTGAAAAAAGCAATAAAAATGTATTCCAACATAATTCCTAATCCAAACGTGCAAAATGTCTAAAAATGCCTGTGATATTGAATACATGTGAGTTTTACTATAGTACAGTTGTTTTTCTATGGTTTGCAAATACAAAATTTAGGTTTTACTCAATATGACTCTATACTGTAACACTCAATATGACAGTTATTTAAACATAACTCCTACACCACACATGAAAAATGGCTAATAATGCCTGAAATAATGCATATTTGGGAGTTTTACTCGGAACATATGCTTTTTTAAATCTTGCAAATGCAAAAAGTATTTTTTACTCGATATGACTATAATGTTCTTAGAATCCTGAGATAATGCGAAAAAGCAATACAAAAGTTTTCAAACATAACTTTTAAACAACACATGCAAAACGGCTAATAATTCCTAGAGATGTGTATCTTAGTTAGTTGTAGTAGAAAAATGATCCTTTGTAGGGTTCACTGGGAAAACAAAATCCTATTTGTATGGTTAGTTTACCCTAAATTTCTACTATAATTTTTCAATTTTTTTAAATAGGTTATAAATCTGTAGAATTGAAGACATTATCTGTAAATAAAAAAAACGCCTGTTATTTTAAGTAATATGCCAGTAGACAAACTATGTATATTCCTTTTTTTTTTACAGAAAAATACCAAATTATTTATACATATTATTTTCTGTTTTCTCAAATGACTTTCAATTTCATGTAAAATTACAGTAATTAACTTTAATTAAATATGTAGCTTGTTATATAAAAGTATTTGTTCATACTAACAATCTAACAGTTGTATATGTAATTTTAAGGTAAATCAAATGTTTTCAATATTTATGTGTATTTTCACATTCAAGTCAAAAAAATATATGTAGCCTCTTATAAAATGTGTATGCTCAAACTGTAATATGACGTCCCTGATATACTGCAAGAGATTCTTAATCAACAGTCAACAGCCATACAGATCACACTGACAGTGGCCGTACAAACATCTTTAACAATGTTACAAATATGCGCCACACTGTGGAGCCACATCAAACAAGACTGACAAACACATTTCAGGAGAACATCGTCACCGTAACACAACATTAACACAACAGAAACAATTCCTAGAATTCCATGTGTTACAATATACACCCCCACCACCTAACCTCGCCCAGCTCAACCTACGCACGGAGGGGGGGCGGTGATTTTTTTGGGGCACGGGGTTGGGTGGTAGCGGGATTGTAGCCCGGAAGTGTCAGCGCCGCTTGGGCTTCTAGGTATTTGTTATGTTGTGTTTATGTTTTAAAGCAGTGAGGATGTTTTCCTGAAATGTGTTTATCATTCTTGTTCGATGTGGGTTCACAGTGTGGTGCATATTTGTAACAGTGTTAAAGTTGTTTGTACAGCCACCGTCAGTGTGACCTGTGTGGCTGTTGACCAAGTATATCTTGCAGTCACCTTTCAAATGAATGACAAAACCGTGCTCATCACATGCCTCAATTGGCACGCTGATGATTTGATGAATGAGCGCTCAATAAAACCCACCGTTGTGTTACGTGTCATATTCGCCCGGCCAAACTTTGAGTCAACCCTACAGGAGGGTCAGTGAAATTCTCGTGGTGAAATGATAGGAATGGTAAGTATGTAGCTAGGGTGGGATAGCCATTCATGCAAGGTTAACCCACTTTGTATCAATCTCTTGTATCCAGTGGCCCCCCCGCTAAAGTCAATGAGACACCCCTGATCCTAACAATTCAGAAAAAATCTGTTAAACAATGGTATTTTTCTGTGGAACCGCCAGCATTGTCACTTCACTAAAGGTGGTTGATCGTAATAATTTGGAAATACTCTTAAGAATAAGGTTTTTTTTTTCTGCGGAACTGTTTGCATCGTCACTTTATTAAAGGTGGTTGATCTTAATAATTTAGTAAAAATCTGTAAAATTACGATATTCCTCCCCAAAACGTTTCATGAAAATTTCTGTAAATATAATGTTTTTGATCATTATTTGGTTTACAATGTTTTACTTTAATTTTATGGTTTTTGTTTGGCAGCCGTAGCTGCCAGTAAATGACCGTTTTTTTTTACAGAATTTATTTTTACAGTGTTTGCGAAGACACAATTTTTCATTTTATTTAATATAACAGTATAACTGTCATACTAAATATGAAAGGTTCATAAACATAACTCCAAAACCAAAGATGAAATCTGTCTAAAAAAGCCTGTATTATTGACTTTATGTGAGTTTTACCTGAATTAAGAATTTTGGAAAGTTTCACAAATACAAAAATTTGGTTTTACTGGCCACACATTGGTCACACTGAATAAGACAGTTTTTGAACCATATCTCCAAAAATACACATGCAAAATTACAAAAAAATGCCTGAAGAAATGTATCTTTGTGAGTTTTACTGGAAAAAAAAACATTTTGTAAGGTTTGCAAAAACAAAAATAAATGTTTTGTAATGTTGATGTAATTTTAAGGTAAATTAATTTTTTTTAATATTTATGTGTATTTTCACCTTCAGGCGAAAAATATATGTAGCCTCTTATAAAAGGTTTATGCTCAAACTAACATTTACATTTTTTTCCCTCTAATATGACATACATAAGTGACTGCAAGACATACTTAATCAACAGTCAACAGCCTTACAAATCACACTGACGGTGGCCGTACAAAAAAATTTAACAATGTTACAAATATGCGCCACATTGTGGAGCCACATCAAACAAGAATGACAAACACATTTCAGGAGAACATCTTCACCGTAACACAACATTAACACAACAAAAACAAAACCCAGAATTCCATGTGTTACAATATACACCCCCACCACCTAACCCCGCCCACCTCAACCAACGCATGGAGGGGGGCGGTGATGTTTTGGGGTGCGGGGTTGGGTGGTAGCAGGGGTGTAGCCCGGAAGAGTCAGCGCTGCATGGGCTTGTAGGTATTTGTTATGTTATGTTGTGTGTATGTTTTGTTACAGTGAGGTGGTTTCCTGAAATGTGTTTATCATTCTTGTTCGATGTGGATTCACAGTGTGGTGCATATTTTGTAACAGTGTTAAAGTTGTTTGTACAGCCACCAGCAGTGTGACCTGTGTGGCTGTTGACCAAGTATGTTTTGCAATCACTATCACGTGCATGACAATACCATGCACATCACACTCATCAGTAGGCATGCTGATGATTTGGTGAATGAGTGTATGAGAAGTCAACCGGCCAGACTTTGGGTCAATCCTACATGAGGGTCAGTAAAATTCTTACAGTGAAATGGTAGGATCGGTAAGTATGTTGCTAGGGTGGGGTAGCCATTCATGCAAGGTGAATCCACTTTGCATCAAGTTCCTGCATGCAGTGGCCCCCCGCTAAAGTCAATGAGACACCCCTGATCCTAACAATTCAGAAAAAATCTGTAAAACAATGGTATTTTTCTGTGGAACCGCCAGCATTGTCACTTTACTAAAAGTGGTTGATCGTAATAATTTGGAAAAACTCTTTAGAATAAAGGTATTTTTCTGCAGAACTGTTTGCATCGTCACTTTATTAAAGGTGGTTGATCTTAATAATTTAGTTAAAATCTGTAAAATTACGATATTTCACCCCAAAACGTTTCATGAAAATTTCTGTAAATATAATATTTTTGATCATTATTTGGTTTACAATGTTTTACTTTAGTTTTATGGTTTTTGTTTGGCAGCCGTAGCTGCCAGTAAATGACCGTTTTTTTACAAAATTTATTTTTACAGTGTTTGCAAAGATAAAAGTTAGTTTTTTTATTCAATATAACAGTAAAACTGTCATACTAAATATGAAAGGTTCATAAACATAACTCCAAAACCAAACATGAAATCTGTCTAAAAAAGCCTGAATTTTGACTTTATGTGAGTTTTACCTGAATTAGGTATTTTGGAAAGGTTCACAAATACAAAAATTTGGTTTTACTGGCCTCACATTGGTCACACTCAATAAGACAGTTTTTGAACCCTATCTCCAAAAATACACATGCAAAATTACAAAAAATGCCTGAAGAAATGTATCTTTGTGAGTTTTACTGAATAAAAAAAACCTTTTGTAAGGTTTGCAAAAACAAAAAGAAATGTTCTACCCAATTTGACAGTAATGTACTTAAAATCCTGAGATAATGCAAAAAGAGCAATAAAAATGTATTCCAACATAATTCCTAATCCAAACGTGCAAAATGTCTAAAAATGCCTGTGATATTGAATCCATGTGAGTTTTACTAGATATAGTTGATTTTCTATGGTTTGCAAAAACAAAAATTAGGTTTTACTCAATATGACTGTATACTGTAACACTCGATATGACAGTTATTTAAACATAACTCCTACACCACACATGGCTAATAATGCCTGAAATAATGCATCTTTGGGAGTTTTACTCGAAACGATTGTTTTTTTAAATCTTTGCAATGCAAAAAATAGTTTTTTTACTCAATATGACAATAATGTTCTTGGAATCCTGAGATAATGCGAAAAAAGCAATAAAAAAGTTTTCAAACACAACTTTTAAACAACACATGCAAAACGGCTAATAATGCCTAGAGATGTGTATCTTTGTTAGTTGTAGTAGAAAAATGATCTTTTGTAGGGTTCACTGTAAAAAAAAAAATCCAATTTTTATGGTTAGTTTACTTTAAATTTCTACTGTAATTTTTCATTTTTTTTAGATAGGTTATAAAACTGTAGAATTCAAGACATTATCTGTAAATAAACAAACTGCCTGTTATTTTGAATAATATACCAGTAATGACGAACTATGTATATTCCTATTTTTTTACAGAAAAATACCAAATTAATTATACATATTATTTTCTGTTTTCTCAAATTACTTTCAATTTCATGTAAAATTACAGTAATTAACTTTAATTAAATATGTAGCTTGTTATATAAAAGTATGTGTCCATACTAACAATCTAAAAGTTTTATATGTAATTTTAAGGTAAATCAAATTTTTTTTATATTTATGTGTATTTTCACATTCAAAGCGAAAAATATATGTAGCCTCTTATAAAAGGTTTATGCTCAAACTAACTATTACATTTTTTTCCCTGTAATATGACATACATGAATGACTGCAAGACATACTTAATCAACAGTCAACAGCCTTACAGATCACACTGACGGTGGCCGTACAAACGACTTTAACAATGTTACAAATATGCGCCACACTGTGGAGCCACATCAAACAAGACTGACAAACACATTTCAGGAGAACATCGTCACCGTAACACAACATTAACACAACAGAAAGTATTCCTAGAATTCCATGTGTTACAATATACACCCCCACCACCTAACCCCGCCCAGCTCAACCAACGCACGGAGGGGGCCGGTGATGTTTTGGGGCACGGGGTTGGGCGGTAGCGGGATTGTAGCCCGGAAGAGTCAGCGCTGCTTGGGCTTCTGGGTATTTGTTATGTTGTGTTTATGTTTTATTACAGTGAGGATGTTTTCCTGAAATGTGTTTATCATTCTTGTTCGATGTGGGTTCACAGTGTGGTGCATATTTGTAACAGTGTTAAAGTTGTTTGTAGAGCCACCGTCAGTGTGACCTGTGTGGCTGTTGACCAAGTATATCTTGCAGTCACCTTTCAAATGAACGACAAAACCGTGGTCATCACATGCCTCAATTGGTACGCTGATGATTTGATGAATGAGCGTTCAATAAAACCCACCGTTGTATTACGTGTCATATTCGCCCGGCCAAACTTTGAGTCAACCCTACATTAGGGTCAGTGAAATTTTCGTGGTAAAATGATAGGAATGGTAAGTATGTAGCTAGGGTGGGATAGCCATTCATGCAAGGTTAACCCACTTTGTATCAATTTCCTGCATCCAGTGGCCCCCTGCTAAAGTCAATGAAACACCCCTGATCCTAACAATTCAGAAAAAATCTGTTTAACAATGGTATTTTTCTGTGGAACCGCCAGCATTGTCACTTCACTAAAGGTGGTTGATCGTAATTATTTGGAAAAACTCTGAAGAATAAAGTTTTTTTTTTCTCCGGAACTGTTTGCATCGTCACTTTATTAAAGGTGGTTGATCTTAATAATTTTGTAAAAATCTGTAAAACTACGATATTTCTCCCCAAAACATTTCATGAAAATTTCTGTAAATATAATGTTTTTGATCATTATTTGGTTTACAATGTTCCATCCATCCATCCATTTTCTACCGCTTATACCCTTTTGGGGTCGCGGGGGGCGCTGGCGCCTATCTCAGCTACAATCGGGCGGAAGGCGGGGTACACCCTGGACAAGTCGCCACCTCATCGCAGGGCCAACACAGATAGACAAACAACATTCACACTCACATTCACACACTAGGGCCAATTTAGTGTTGCCAATCAACCTATCCCCAGGTGCATGTCTTTGGAAGTGGGAGGAAGCCGGAGTACCCGGAGGGAACCCACGCATTCACGGGGAGAACATGCAAACTCCACACAGAAAGATCCCGAGCCTGGATTTGAACCCAGGACTGCAGGAACTTCGTATTGTGAGGCAGACGCACTAACCCCTCTCCCACCGTGAAGCCCTGGTTTACAATGTTTTACTTTAATTTTATGGTTTTTGTTTGACAGCCGTAGCTGCCAGTAAATGACCGTTTTTTTACAGAATTCATTTTTACAGTGTTTTCAAAGATACAAGTTTGTTTTTTTTATTCGATATAACAGTATTACTGTCATACTAAATATGAAAGGTTCATAAACATAACTCCAAAACCAAACATGAAATCTGTCTAAAAAAGCCTGTAATATTGACTTTATGTGAGTTTTACCTGAATTAGGTATTTTGGAAAGGTTCACAAATACAAACATTTGGTTTTACTGGCCTCACATTGGTCACACTCAATAAGACAGTTATTGAACCATATCTCCAAAAATACACATGCAAAATTACAAAAAAATGCCTGAAAAAATATATATTTGTTTTACTGGAATAAAAATATTTTGTTAGGTTTGCAGAAACAAAAAGAAATGTTTTACCCAATTTGACAGTAATGTACTTAAAATCCTGAGATAATGCAAAAAGAGCAATAAAAATGTTTTCCAACATAATTCCTAATCCAAACGTGCAAATTGTCTAAAAATGCCTGTGATATTGAATCCATGTGAGTTTTACTAGATACAGTTGCTTTTCTATGGTTTGCAAATACAAAAATTTGGTTTTATTCAATATGACTGTATACTGTAACACTCAATATGACAGTTACATAAACATAACTCCTACACCACACATGAAAAATGGCTAATAATGCCTGAAATAATGCATTTTTGGGAGTTTTACTCGAAACGATTGCTTTTTTAAATCTTTGTAATGCAAAAAATTGTTGTTCTACTCAATATGACTATAATGTTCTTAGAATCCTAAGATAATGCAAAAAGCAATAAAAATGTTTTCAAACATAACTTCTATAAAACTCTTGTAAAATGGCTAATAATGCCTAGAGACATGTATTTTCGTTAGTTGTACTAGAAAAATGATCTTTTGTGAGGTTCACAAAGACACAAGTTAGTTTTTTTATTCAATATAACAGTGTAACCGTCATACTAAATATGAAAGGTTTATAATCTTAACTCCAAAACCATATAAGAAATTTCTCTAAAAAAAAGTCTGTAATATTGAATTTATGTGAGTTTTAGAAGAATCAGTCATTTTGGAAAACTTCACAAATACAACAATTAGGTTTTACTGGCCTCATATTGATCAAACTCAAAATGACATTTTTGAAACATAACTCCAAAAATATGCATGCAAAATGTCTAAGAATGCCTGAAGAAATGTCTCTTTGAGAGTTTTCCTGGAAAAAAAAACATTTGGTAAGGTTTGAATTAACAAAAAGTATTTTTATAATAAATTTGACAGTAAATTACTTAGAATCCTGAGATAATACGAAAAAAAGCAATAAAAATGTATTCCAACATAATTCCCAATCCAAACGTGCAAAATATCTGAAAATGCCTGTGATATTCAATAAATGTGAGTTGTACTAGATACACTTGTTTTTCTATGGTTTGCAAATACAAAATTTAGGTTTTACTCAATATGAATGTATACTGTAACACTAAATATGACAGTTATTTAAACATAATTCCTAGACCACACATGAAAAAATGACTAATAATGCCTGAAATAATGCATGTTTGTGAGTATTACTCGAAACGATTGCTTTTTTAAATGTTGCAAATGCATAATGTATTTTTTTACTCAATATGACCATAATGTTCTTTGAATTCTGAGATAATTCGAAAAAAAAGAAATAAAATTGTATTCAACATAACTTCCAACAACACATGCAAAATGGCTAATAATGACTAGAGATATGAAATTTCGTTAGTTGTACCTAGAAAAATTATCTTTTGTAAGGTTAACAAAGACACAAGTTAGTTTTTTTATTCAATATAAACAGTATAACTGTCATACTAAATATGAAATGTTTAAAATCATAACTCCAAAACCAAACATTAAATCTTCCTAAAAAAAAAAAGCCTGTAATATTGAATTTATGTTAGTTTTAGCAGAATCAGGTATTTTGGAAAGGTTCACACATACAAAAATTGGGTTTTACCGGCCTCATATTGGTCACACTCATAATGACAATTTTGAAACATAACTCCAAAAGTAGAAATGCAAAATGTCTAATAATGCCTGAAGAAATGTATCTTTGAGAGTTTTCCTGAAAAAAAAATGTTTGGTAAGGTTTTGCAATAAAAGAAAGTATTTTTTTACTAAATTTGACAGTCATGTACTTAGAATCCTGAGATAATGCGAAAAAGCAATAAATATGTATTCTAACATAATTCCTAATCCAAACGTGCAAAATGTCTAAAAATGCCCTGTGATATTGAATACATGTGAGTTTTACTAGATTTGGTTGTTTTTTCATGGTTTGCAAATACAAAAATGAGGTTTTATTTAATATGACTGTATACTGTAACACTCAATATGACAGTTATTTGAACATAACTCCTACACCACACATGAAAAATGGCTAATAATGCCTGAAATAAGCAATACAAATGTATTCAAACATAACTTCTAAACAACACATGCAAAATGGCTAATTAATGCCTAGAGATATGTATTTTTTGTTAGTTGTACTAGAGAAAATGATCTTTTGTAAGGTTTGCAAAGACACAAGTTAGTTGTTTTATTCAATATAACAGTGTAACTGCCATTCTAAATATGAAAGGTTTATAATCATAACTCCAAAACCAAATATGAAATTTGTCTTAAAAAGCCGTTAATATTGAATTTATGTAAATTTTACCAGAATCAGTTATTTTGGAAAGAATCAGAAATACAAATATTAGATTTTACTGGCCTCATATTGGTCACACTCAAAATGACAGATTTTGAAACATAACTCCAAAAATACACATGCAAAATGTCTAATGATGCCTGAAGAAATGCATCTTCGAGAGTTTTCCTGAAAAAAAAAAACATTTGGTAAGGTTTGCAAAAACAAAATTTGATTCGTTACTCAATTTGACAGTAATGTACTTAGAATCCTGAGATAATGCAAAAAAGCAATAAAAATGTATTCCAACATAATTCCTAATCCAAACGTGCAAAATGTCTAAAAATGCCTGTGATATTGAATACATGTGAGTTTTACTAGATACAGTTGTTTTTCAATGATTTGCAAATACAAAAATGAGGTTTTACTCAATATGACTGTATACTGTAAGACTCAATATGACAGTTATTTAAACATAACTCCTACACCACACATGAAAAATGGCTAATAATGCCTGAAATAATGCATCTTTGCGAGTTTTACTCGAAACATATGCTTTTTTAAATCTTGCAAATGCAAAAAGTAGTTTTTTACTCAATATGACTATAATAGTCTTAGAATCCTGAGATAATGCGAAAAAAGCAATAAAAATGTATTCAAACATAACTTCTAAACAACACATGCAAAATGGCTAATAATGCCCAGAGATATGTTTTTTTGTTAGTTGTACTAGAAAAATTATCTTTTGTAAGGCTTGCAAAGACACAAGTTATTTTTTTTATTCAATATAACAGTGTAACTGTCATACTAAATATGAAATGTTTATAATCATAACTCCAAAACCAAATATGAAATTTGTCTTAAAAAGCCTTTAATATTGAATTTATGTAAGTTTTAGCAGAATCAGGTATTTGGAAAGAATCACAAATACAATATTAGATTTTACTGGCCTCATATTGGTCACACTCAAAATGACAGTTTTTGAAACATAACTCCAAAAATACACATGCAACATGTCTAATAATGCCTGAAAAATGCATCTTCGAGAGTTTTCCTGAAAAAAAAACATTTGGTAAGGTTTGCAAAAACAAAATTTGATTTGTTACTCAATTTGACAGTAATGTACTTAGAATCTTGAGATAATGCGAAAAAAGCAATAAAAATGTATTCCAACATAATTCCTAATTCCAAACGTGCAAAATGTCTAAAATGCCTGCGATATTGAATACATGTGAGTTTTACTAGATACAGTTGTTTTTCAATGGTTTGCAAATACAAAAATGAGGTTTTACTCAATATGACTGTATACTGTAACACTCAATATGACAGTTATTTAAACATAACTCCTACACCACACATGAAAAATGGCTAATAATGCCTGAAATAATGCATCTTTGGATTTTTACTCGAAACATATGCTTTTTTAAATCTTGCAAATGCAAAAAGTAGTTTTTTACTCAATACGACTATAATAGTCTTACAATCCTGAGATAATGCAAAAAAAGCAATAAAAATGTATTCAAACATAACTTCTAAACAACACATGCAAAATGGTTAATAGTGCCCCAGAGATATGTTTTTTTGTTAGTCGTACTAGAAAAATGATCTTTTGTAAGGTGTGCAAAGACACAAGTTAGTTTTTTTATTCAATATAACAGTGTAGCTGCCATACTAAATATGAAAGGTTTATAATCATAACTCCAAAACCAAAGATGAAATTTGTCTTAAAAAGCTTTTAATATTGAATTTATGTAAATTTTAGCAGAATCAGGTGTTTTGGAAAGGTTCACAAATACAAATATTAGATTTTACTGGCCTCATATTGGTCACACTCAAAATGACAGATTTTGAAACATAACTGCAAAAATACACATGCAAAATGTCTAATATCGCCTGAAGAAAAGCATCTTCGAGAGTTTTCCAGAAAAAAAAACATTGGTAAGGTTTGCAAAAACAAAATTTTATTTGTTACTCAATTTGACAGTAATGTACTTAGAATCCTGAGATAATGCGAAAAAAGCAATAAAAATGTATTCCAACATAATTCCTAATTCAAACGTGCGAAATGTCTAAAAATGCCTGTGATATTGAATACATGTGAGTTTTACTAGATACAGTTGTTTTTCAATGGTTTGCAAATACAAAAATTATTGTTTTTCTCAATATGACTGTATACTGTAACACTCAATATGACAGTTATTTAAACATTACTCCTACACCACACATGAAAAATGGCTAATAATGCCTGAAATAATGCATCTTTGCGAGTTTTACTCGAAACATATGCTTTTTTAAATCTTGCAAATGCAAAAAGGAGTTTTTTACCTCAATATAACTATAATAGTCTTAGAATCCTGAGATAATGCGAAAAAAGCAATAAAAATGTATTCAAACATAACTTCTAAACAACACATGCAAAATGGCTAATAGTAACTAGAGATATGTTTTTTTTGTTTGTTGTACTAGAAAACTGATCTTTTGTAAGGTTTGCAAAGACACAAGTTAGTTTTTTTTATTCAATATAACACTGTAACTGTCATACTAAATATGAAAGGTTTATAATCATAAATCCAAAACCAAATATGAAATTTGTCTTAAAAAGCCTTTACTATTGAATTTATGTAAGTTTTACCAAGAATCAGGTATTTTGGAAAGAATCACAAATACAAATATTAGATTTTACTGGCCTCATATTGGTCACACTCAAATGACAGTTTTTGAAACATAACTCCAAAAATACACATGCAAAATGTCTAATAATGCCTGAAAAAAAATGCATCTTCGAGAGTTTTCATGAAAAAAAACATTTTGTAAGCTTTGCAAAAACAAAATTTGATTTGTTACTCAATTTGACAGGAATGTACTCAGAAGGTTTGTAATCATAACTCCAAAACCAAATATGAAATTTTGTCTTAAAAAGCCTTTAATATTGAATTTTTGTAGGTTTTACCAGAATCAGGTATTTTGGAAAGAATCACAAATACAAATATTAGATTTTACTGGCCTCATATTAGTCACACCTCAAAATGACAGTTTTTGAAACATAACTCCAAAAATACACATGCAAAATGTCTAATAATGCCTGAAGAAATGCATCTTCGAGAGTTTTCCTGAAAAAAAAAAATTGGTAAGGTTTGCAAAAAAAAAATTTGATTTGTTACTCAATGTGACAGTAATGTACTTAGAATCCTGAGATAATGAGAAAAAAGCAATAAAATGTATTCCAACATAATTCCTAATCCAAACGTGCAAAATGTCTAAAAATGCCTGTGATTATTGAATACATGTGAGTTTTACTAGATACAGTTGTTTTTCAATGGTTTGCAAATAGCGAAAATTATGTTTTTTCTCAATATGACTGCATACTGTAACACTCAATATGACAGTTATTTAAACATAACTCCTACACCACACATGAAAAATGGCTAATAATGCCTGAAATAATGCATCTTTGCGAGTTTTACTCGAAATATATGCTTTTTTAAATCTTGCAAATGCAAAAAGTAGTTTTTTACTCAATATGACTATAATAGTCTTAGAATCCTGAGATAATGCGAAAAAAGCAATAAAAATGTATTCAAACATATCTTCTAAACAACACATGCAAAATGGCTAATAATGCCCAGAGATATGTTTTTTTGTTAGTTGTACTAGAAAAATGAATTTTTGTAAGGTTTGCAAAGACACAAGTTAGTTTTTTTATTCAATATAACAGTGTAACTGTCATACTAAATATGAAAGGTTTATAATAATAACTCCAAAACTAAATATGAAATTTGTCTTGAAAAGCCTTTAATATTGAATTTATGTAAGAGTTACCAGAATCAGGTATTTTGGAAAGAATCCCAAATACAAATATTAGATTTTACTGGCCTCATATTGGTCACACTCAAAATGACAGTTTTTGAAACATAACTCCAAAAATACACATGCAAATAGTCTAATAATGCCCGAAGAAATGCATCTTCGAGAGTTTCCCAGAAAAAAAACATTTGGTAAGGTTGCAAAATTTGATTTGTTACTCAATTTGACAGTGATGTACTTAGAATCCTGAGATAATGCGAAAAAAGCAATAAAAATGTATTCCAACATAATTCCTAATCCAAACGTGCAAAATGTCTAAAAATGCCTGTGACATTGAATACATGTGGAGTTTTACTAGATACAGTTGTTTTTCAATGGTTTGCAAATACTACAATGAGGTTTTACTCAATATGACTGTATACTGTAACACTCAATATGACAGTTATTTAAACATAACTCCTACACCACACATGAAAAATGGCTAATAATGCCTGAAATAATGCATCTTTGGGAGTTTTACTCGAAACATATGCTTTTTTAAATCTTGCAAATGCAAAAAGTAGTTTTTTACTCAATATGACTATAATAGTCTTAGAATCCTGAGATAATGCGAAAAAAGCAATAAAAATGTATTCAAACATAACTTCTAAACAACACATGCAAAATGGCTAATAATGCCCAGAGATATGTTTTTTTGTTAGTTGTACTAGAAAAATGAATTTTTGTAAGGTTTGCAAAGACACAAGTTAGTTTTTTATTCAATATAACAGTGTAACTGTCATACTAAATATGAAAGGTTTATAATCATAACTCCAAAACCAAATATGAAATTTGTCTTAAAAAGCCTTTAATATTGAATTTATGTAAGTTTTACCAGAATCAGGTATTTTGGAAAGAATCACAAATACAAATATTAGATTTTACTGGCCTCATCTTGGTCACACTCAAAATGACAGTTTTTGAGACATAACTCCAAAAATACACATGCAAATAGTCTAATAATGCCTGAAGAAATGCATCTTCGAGGGTTTTCCAGAAAAAAAAACATTTGGTAAGGTTTGCAAAAACAAAATTGGATTTGTTACTCAATTTGACAGTGATGTACTTAGAATCCTGAGATAATGCGAAAAAAGCAATAAAAAGGTATTCCAACATAATTCCTAATCCAAACGTGCCAAATGTCTAAAAATGCATGTGATGTTGAATACATGTGAGTTTTACTAGATACAGTTGTTTTTCAATGGTTTGCAAATACAAAAATGAGGTTTTACTCAATATGACTGTATACTGTAACACTCAATATGACAGTTATTTAAACATAACTCCTACACCACACATGAAAAATGGCTAATAATGCCTGAAATAATGCATCTTTGGGAGTTTTACTCGAAATAAATCCTTTTTTAAATCTTGCAAATGCAAAAAGTAGTTTTTTACTCAATATGACTATAATAGTCTTAGAATCCTGAGATAATGCGAAAAAAGCAATGAAAATGGATTCAAACATAACTTCTAAACAACACATGCAAAATGGCTAATAATGCCCAGAGATATGTTTTTTTGTTAGTTGTACTAGAAAAATGAATTTTTGTAAGGTTTGCAAAGACACAAGTTAGTTTTTTTATTCAATATAACAGTGTAACTGTCATACTAAATATGAAAGGTTTATAATCATAACTCCAAAACCAAATATGAAATGTGTCTTGAAAAGCCTTTAATATTGAATTTATGTAAGTTTTACCAGAATCAGGTATTTTGAATATTAGATTTTACTGGCCTCATATTGGTCACACTCAAAATGACAGTTTTTGAGACATAACTCCAAAAATACACATGCAAATAGTCTAATAATGCCTGAAGAAATGCATCTTCGAGGGTTTTCCAGAAAAAAAAACATTTGGTAAGGTTTGCAAAAACAAAATTTGATTTGTTACTCAATTTGACAGTGATGTACTTAGAATCCTGAGATAATGCGAAAAAAACAATAAAAATGTATTCCAACATAATTCCTAACCCAAACGTGCCAAATGTCTAAAAATGCCTGTGATGTTGAATACATGTGAGTTTTACTAGATACAGTTGTTTTTCAATGGTTTGCAAATACAAAAATGAGGTTTTACTCAATCTGACTGTATACTGTAACACTCAATATGACAGTTATTTAAACATAACTCCTACATCACTGTCAAATTGAGTAACAAATCAAATTTTGCAAACCTTACCAAATGTTTTTTTTCTGGAAAACTCTCGAAGATGCATTTCTTCGGGCATTATTAGACTATTTGCATGTGTATTTTTGGAGTTATGTTTCAAAAACTGTCATTTTGAGTGTGACCAATATGAGGCCAGTAAAATCTAATATTTGTATTTGGGATTCTTTCCAAAATACCTGATTCTGGTAACTCTTACATAAATTCAATATTAAAGGCTTTTCAAGACAAATTTCATATTTAGTTTTGGAGTTATTATTATAAACCTTTCATATTTAGTATGACAGTTACACTGTTATATTGAATAAAAAAACTAACTTGTGTCTTTGCAAACCTTACAAAAATTCATTTTTCTAGTACAACTAACAAAAAAACATATCTCTGGGCATTATTAGCCATTTTGCATGTGTTGTTTAGAAGATATGTTTGAATACATTTTTATTGCTTTTTTCGCATTATCTCAGGATTCTAAGACTATTATAGTCATATTGAGTAAAAAACTACTTTTTGCATTTGCAAGATTTAAAAAAGCATATGTTTCGAGTAAAACTCCCAAAGATGCATTATTTCAGGCATTATTAGCCATTTTTCATGTGTGGTGTAGGAGTTATGTTTAAATAACTGTCATATTGAGTGTTACAGTATACAGTCATATTGAGTAAAACCTCATTTTTGTATTTGCAAACCATTGAAAAACAACTGTATCTAGTAAAACTCACATGTATTCAACATCACAGGCATTTTTAGACATTTGGCACGTTTGGATTAGGAATTATGTTGGAATACATTTTTATTGCTTTTTTTGCATTATCTCAGGATTCTAAGTACATCACTGTCAAATTGAGTAACAAATCAAATTTTGTTTTTGCAAACCTTACCAAATGTTTTTTTTTCTGGAAAACCCTCGAAGATGCATTTCTTCAGGCATTATTAGACTATTTGCATGTGTATTTTTGGAGTTATGTCTCAAAAACTGTCATTTTGAGTGTGACCAATATGAGGCCAGTAAAATCTAATATTTGTATTTGTGATTCTTTCCAAAATACCTGATTCTGGTAAAACTTACATAAATTCAATATTAAAGGCTTTTTAAGACAAATTTCATATTTGGTTTTGGAGTTATGATTATAAACCTTTCATATTTAGTATGACAGTTACACTGTTATATTGAATAAAAAAAACTAACTTGTGTCTTTGCAAACCTTACAAAAATTCATTTTTCTAGTACAACTAACAAAAAAACATATCTCTGGGCATTATTAGCCATTTTGCATCTGTTGTTTAGAAGTTATGTTTGAATACATTTTTATTGCTTTTTTCGCATTATCCCAGGATTCTAAGACTATTATAGTCATATTGAGTAAAAAACTACTTTTTGCATTTGCAAGATTTAAAAAAGCATATGTTTCGAGTAAAACTCCCAAAGATGCATTATTTCAGGCATTATTAGCCATTTTTCATGTTTGGTGTAGGAGTTATGTTTAAATAACTGTCATATTGAGTGTTACAGTATACAGTCATATTGAGTAAAACCTCATTGTAGTATTTGCAAACCATTGAAAAACAACTGTATTTAGTAAAACTCACATGTATTCAATGTCACAGGCATTTTTAGACATTTTGCACGTTTGGATTAGGAATTATGTTGGAATACATTTTTATTGCTTTTTTCGCATTATCTCAGGATTCTAAGTACATCACTGTCAAATTGAGTAACAAATCAAATTTTGTTTTTGCAAACCTTAACAAATGTTTTTTTTCTGGAAAACTCTCGAAGATGCATTTCTTCAGGCATTATTAGACTATTTGCATGTGTATTTTTGGAGTTATGTTTCAAAAACTGTCATTTTGAGTGTGACCAATATGAGGCCAGTAAAATCTAATATTTGTATTTGGGATTCTTTCCAAAATACCTGATTCTGGTAACTCTTACATAAATTCAATATTAAAGGCTTTTCAAGACAAATTTCATATTTAGTTTTGGAGTTGTTATTATAAACCTTTCATATTTAGTATGACAGTTACACTGTTATATTGAATAAAAAAACTAACTTGTGTCTTTGCAAACCTTACAAAATATATTTTTTCTAGTACAACTAACAAAAAAACATATCTCTAGGCATTATTAGCCATTTTGCATGTGTTGTTTAGAAGTTATGTTTGAATACAATTTTATTGGTTTTTTTCGCATTATCTCAGGATTGTAAGACTATTATAGTCAAATTGAGTAAAAAACTACTTTTTTCACTTGCAAGATACAAAAAAGCATAAGTTTCGAGTAAAACTCCCAAAGATGCATTATTTCAGGAATTATTAGACATTTTTCATGTGTGGTGTAGGAGTTATGTTTAAATAACTGTCATATTGAGTGTTACAGTATACAGTCATATAGAGTAAAACCTAATTTTTGTATTTGCAAACCATAGAAAAACATCTATATCTAGTAATACTCACATGTATTCAATATCACAGGCATTTTTAGACATTTTGCACGTTTGGATTTAGAATTATGCTGAATACATTTTTATTGCTTTTTTCGCATTATCTCAGGATTCTAAGTACATTACTGTCAAATTGAGTAGCAAATCAAATTTTGTTTTTGCAAACCTTACCAAATGTTTTTTTTTTTCAGGAAAACTCTCGAAGATGCAATTCTTCAGGCATTATTAGACATTTTGCATGTGTATTTTTGGAGTTATGTTTCAAAAACTGTCATTTTGAGTGTGACCAATATGAGGCCAGTAAAATCTAATATTTGTATTTGTGATTCTTTCCAAAATACCTGATTCTGGTAAAACTTACATAAATTCAATATTAAAGGCTTTTTAAGACAAATTTCATATTTAGTTTTGGAGTTATGATTATAAACCTTTCATATTTAGTATGACAGTTACACTATTATATTGAATAAAAAAACTAATGTTTGTCTTTGCAAACCTTACAAAAGATAATTTTTCTAGTACAGCTAACAAAAAAACATATCTCTGGGCATTATTAGCCATTTTGCATGTGTTGTTTAGAAGTTATGTTTGAATACATTTGTATTGCTATTTTCGCATTATCTCAGACTATTAGAGTCGTATTGAGTAAAAAACTACTTTTTGCATTTGCAAGATTTAAAAAAGCATATGTTTCGAGTAAAAGTCCCAAAGATGCATTATTTCAGGCATTATTAGCCATTTTTCATGTGTATTGTAGGAGTTATGTTTAAATAACTGTCCTATTGAGTGTTACAGTATACAGTCAAATTGAGTAAAACCTCATTTTTGTATTTGCAAACCATTGAAAAAAAAATGTATCTAGTAAAACTCACATGTATTCAATATCAAAGGCATTTTTAGACATTTTGCACGTTTGGATTAGGAATTATGTTGGAATACATTTTATTGCTTTTTTCGCATTATCTCAGGATTCTAAGTACATTACTGTCACATTGAGTAACAAATCAAATATTGAATAAAAAAACTAACTTGTGTCTTTGTGAACCTCACAAAAGATCATTTTTCTAGTACAAATAACGAAAATACATGTCTCTAGGCATTATTAGCCATTATACAAGTGTTTTATAGAAGTTATGTTTGAAAACATTTTTATTGCTTTTTTGCATTATCTTAGGATTCTAAGAACATTATAGTCATATTGAGTAGAACAACAATTTTTTGCATTGCAAAGATTTAAAAAAGCAATCGTTTTGAGTAAAACTCCCAAAAATGCATTATTTCAGGCATTATTGGCCATTTTCCATGTGTGGTGTAGGAGTTATGTGTAAGTAACTGTCATATTGAGTGTTACAGTATACAGTCATATTGAATAAAACCTAATTTTTGTATTTGCAAACCATAGAAAAGCAACTGTATCTAGTAAAACTCACATGGATTCAATATCACAGGCATTTTTAGACAATTTGCACGTTTGGATTAGGAATTATGTTGGAATACATTTGTATTGCTCTTTTTGCATTATCTCAGGATTTTAAGTACATTACTGTCAAATTGGGTAAAACATTTCTTTTTGTTTTTGCAAACATTACAAAATGTTTTTTTTCCAGTACAACTCACAAATATACATTTTTTCAGGCATTTTTTTGTAATTTTGCATGTGTATTTTTGGAGATATGGTTCAAAAACTGTCTTATTGAGTGTGACCAATGTGAGGCCAGTAAAACCAAATTTTTGTATTTGTGAACCTTTCCAAAATACCTAATTCAGGTAAAACTCACATAAAGTCAATATTACAGGCTTTTTTAGACAGATTTCATGTTTGGTTTTGGAGTTATGTTTATGAACCTTTCATATTTAGTATGACAGTAATACTGTTATATCGAATAAAAAAAACAAACTTGTATCTTTGAAAACACTGTAAAAATAAATTATGTAAAAAAACGGTCATTTACTGGCAGCTATGGCTGCCAAACAAAAACCATAAAATTAAAGTAAAACATTGTAAACCAAATAATGATCAAAAACATTATATTTACAGAAATTTTCATGAAATGTTTTGGGGAGAAATATCGTAATTTTACAGATTTTTACAAAATTATTAAGATCAACCACCTTTAATAAAGTGACGATGCAAACAGTTCCGCAGAAAAAAAACCTTTATTCTTCAGAGTTTTTCCAAATTATTACGATCAACCACCTTTAGTGAAGTGACAATGCTGGCGGTTCCACAGAAAAATACCATTGTTTAACAGATTTTTTCTGAATTGTTAGGATCAGGGGTGTCTCATTGACTTTAGCAGGGGGCCACTGGATGCAGGAAATTGATACAAAGTGGGTTAACCTTGCATGAATGGCTATCCCACCCTAGCTACATACTTACCATTCCTATCATTTCACCACGAGAATTTTACTGACCCTCATGTAGGGTTGACTCAAAGTTTGGCCGGGCGAATATGACACGTAAAACCATGGTGTGTTTTATTGAACGCTCATTCATCAAATCATCAGCGTGCCAATTGAGGCATGTGATGAGCACGGTTTTGTCATTCATTTGAAAGTGACTGCAAGATATACTTGGTCAACAGCCACACAGGTCACACTGACGGTGGCTGTACAAACAACTTTAACACTGTTACAAATATGCACCACACTGTGAACCCACATCGAACAAGAATGATAAACACATTTCAGGAAAACATCCTCACTGTAATAAAACATAAACACAACATAACAAATACCCAGAAGCCCAAGCAG
The DNA here is from genome assembly GCF_033978795.1 of Nerophis ophidion. Classification (NCBI taxonomy): domain Eukaryota; kingdom Metazoa; phylum Chordata; class Actinopteri; order Syngnathiformes; family Syngnathidae; genus Nerophis; species Nerophis ophidion. The sequence continues at coordinate 25,945 of NW_026907099.1, forward strand.
CGCTGACTCTTCCGGGCTACAATCCCGCTACCACCCAACCCTGTGCCCCAAAACATCACCGCCCCCCTCCGTGCGTTGGTTGAGCTGGGCGGGGTTAGGTGTATATTGTAACACATGGAATTCTAGGAATAGTTTCTGTTGTGTTAATGTTGTGTTACTGTGACAAATGTTCTCCTGAAATGTGTTTGTCAGTATTGTTTGATGTGGCTCCACAGTGTGGCGCATATTTGTAACATTGTTAAAGTCGTTTGTATGGCCACCGTCAGTGTGATCTGTAAGGCTGTTGACTGTTGATTAAGTATGTCTTGCAGTCATTCATGTATGTCATATTACAGGAAAAAATGTAATAGTTAGTTTGAGCATAAACCTTTTATAAGAGGCTACATATATTTTTCGCTTTGAATGTGAAAATACACATAAATATAAAAAAAATTTGATTTACCTTAAAATTACATATAAAACTTTTAGATTGTTAGTATGGACAAATACTTTTATATAACAAGCTACATATTTAATTAAAGTTAATTACTGTAATTTTACTTGAAATTGAAAGTAATTTGAGAAAACAGAAAATAATATGTATAATTAATTTGGTATTTTTCTGTAAAAAAAATAGGAATATACATAGTTCGTCATTACTGGTATATTATTCAAAATAACAGGCGGTTTGTTTATTTACAGATAATGTCTTGAATTCTACAGTTTTATAACCTATCTAAAAAAAATTGAAAAATTACAGTAGAAATTTAGAGTAAACTAACCATAAAAATTTGATTTTTTTTTTTACAGTGAACCCTACAAAAGATCATTTTTCTACTACAACTAACAAAGATACACATCTCTAGGCATTATTAGCCGTTTTGCATGTGTTGTTTAAAAGTTGTGTTTGAAAACTTTTTTATTGCTTTTTTCGCATTATCTCAGGATTCCAAGAACATTATTGTCATATTGAGTAAAACAACAATTTTTTGCATTGCAAAGATTTAAAAAAGCAATCGTTTCGAGAAAAACTCCCAAAGATGCATTATTTCAGGCATTATTAGCCATGTGTGGTGTAGGAGTTATGTTTAAATAACTGTCATATTGAGTGTTACAGTATACAGTCATATTGAGTAAAACCTAATTTTTGTATTTGCAAACCATAGAAAATCAACTATATCTAGTAAAACTCACATGGATTCAATATCACAGGCATTTTTAGACATTTTGCACGTTCGGATTAGGAATTATGTTGGAATACATTTTTATTGCTCTTTTTGCATTATCTCAGGATTTTAAGTACATTACTGTCAAATTGGGTGGAACATTTCTTTTTCTTTTTGCAAACCTTACAAAATGTTTTTTTTATTCAGTAAAACTCACAAAGATACTTTTCTTCAGGTATTTTATTGTAATTTTGCATGTGTATTTTTGGAGATAGGGTTCAAAAACTGTCTTATTGAGTGTGACCAATGTGAGACCAGTAAAACCAAATTTTTGTATTTGTGAACCTTTCCAAAATACCTAATTCAGGTAAAACTCACATAAAGTCAATATTACAGGCTTTTTTAGACAGATTTCATGTTTGGTTTTGGAGTTATGTTTATGAACCTTTCATATTTAGTATGACAGTTTTACTGTTATATTGAATAAAAAAACTAACTTTTATCTTTGCAAACACTGTAAAAATAAATTTTGTAAAAAAACGGTCATTTACTGGCAGCTACGGCTGCCAAACAAAAACCATAAGACTAAAGTAAAACATTGTAAACCAAATAATGATCAAAAATATTATATTTACAGAAATTTTCATGAAACGTTTTGGGGTGAAATATCGTAATTTTACAGATTTTTACTAAATTATTAAGATCAACCACCTTTAATAAAGTGACGATGCAAACAGTTCTGCAGAAAAATACCTTTATTCTAAAGAGTTTTTCCAAATTATTACGATCAACCACTTTTAGTGAAGTGACAATGCTGGCGGTTCCACAGAAAAATACCATTGTTTTACAGATTTTTTCTGAATTGTTAGGATCAGGGGTGTCTCATTGACTTTAGCGGGGGGCCACTGGATGCAGGAACTTGATGCAAAGTGGATTCGCTTTGCATGAATGGTTACCCCACCCTAGCAACATACTTACCGATCCTACCATTTCACTGTGAGAATTTTACTGACCCTCATGTAGGATTGACCCAAAGGCTGGCCGGTTGACTTTTTCTACGCTCATTCACCAAATCATCAGCATGCCTACTGATGAGTGTGATGTGCATGGTATTGTCATGCACGTGACAGTGAATGCAAAACATACTTGGTCAACAGCCACACAGGTCACACTGCTGGTGGCTGTACAAACAACTTTAACAATGTTACAAAATATGCACCACACTGTGAATCCACATCGAACAAGAATGATAAACACATATCAGGAAAACATCCTCACTGTAACAAAACATAAACACAACATAACATAACAAATACCCACAAGCCCATGCAGCGCTGACTCTTCCGGGCTACATCCCTGCTACCACCCAACCCCGCGCCCCAAAACATCACCGCTCCCCTCCATGCGTTGGTTGAGGTGGGCGGGGTTAGGTGGTGGGGGTGTATATTGTAACACATGGAATTCTGGGTTTTGTTTCTGTTGTGTTAATGTTGTGTTACGGTGAAGATGTTCTCCTGAAATGTGTTTGTCATTCTTGTTTGATGTGGCTCCACAATGTGGCGCATATTTGTAACATTGTTAAAGTTTTTTGTACGGCCACCGTCAGTGTGATTTGTAAGGCTGTTGACTGTTGATTAAGTATGTCTTGCAGTCACTCATGTATGTCATATTAGAGGGAAAAAAATGTAAATGTTAGTTTGAGCATAAACCTTTTATAAGAGGGTACATATATTTTTCGCCTTGAATGTGAAAATACACATTAATATAAAAAAAAAAAAAATTACCTTAAAATTACATTAACATTACAAAACATTTCTTTTTGTTTTTGCAAACCTTACAAATTTTTTTTTTCCAGTAAAACTCACAAAGATACATTTCTTCAGGCATTTTTTTGTAATTTTGCATGTGTATTTTTGGAGGTATGGTTCAAAAACTGTCTTATTCAGTGTGACCAATGTGTGGCCAGTAAAACCAAATTTTTGTATCTGTGAACCTTTCCAAAATACTTAATTCAGGTAAAACTCACATAAAGTCAATATTACAGGCTTTTTTAGACAGATTTCATGTTTGGTTTTGGAGTTATGTTTATGAACCTTTCATATTTAGTATGACAGTTATACTGTTATATTAAATAAAATAAAAAATTGTATCTTCGCAAACACTGTAAAAATAAATTCTGTAAAAAAAACGGTCATTTACTGGCAGCTACGGCTGCCAAACAAAAACCATAAAATTAAAGTAAAACATTGTAAACCAAATAATGATCAAAAACATTATATTTACAGAAATTTTCATGAAACGTTTTGGGGAGAAATATCGTAATTTTACAGATTTTTACAAAATTATTAAGATCAACCACCTTTAATAAAGTGACGATGCAAACAGTTCCGCAGAAAAAAAACCTTTATTCTTCAGAGTTTTTCCAAATTATTACGATCAACCACCTTTAGTGAAGTGACAATGCTGGCGGTTCCACAGAAAAATACCATTGTTTAACAGATTTTTTTCTGAATTGTTAGGATCAGGGGTGTCTCATTGACTTTAGCGGGGGGCCACTGGATGCAGGAGATTGATACAAAGTGGGTTAACCTTGCATGACTGGCTATCCCACCCTAGCTACATACTTACCATTCCTATCATTTCACCACGAGAATTTCACTGACGCTCCTGTAGGGTTGACTCAAAGTTTGGCCGGACGAATATGACACGTAATACAGTGGTGGGTTTTATTGAACGCTCATTCATCAAATCATCAGCGTGCCAATTGAGGGATGTGAGAACACTGTTTCTTCGTTCATTTGAAAAGTGACTGCAAGATATACTTGGTCAACAGCCACACAGGTCACACTGACGGTGGCTGTACAAACAACTTTAACACTGTTACAAATATGCACCACACTGTGAACCCACATCGAACAAGAATGATAAACACATTTCAGGAAAACATCCTCACTGTAATAAAACATAAACACAACATAACAAATACCCAGAAGCCCAAGCAGCGCTGACTCTTCCGGGCTACAATCCCGCTACCACCCAACCCCGTGCCCCAAAACATCACCGCCCCCCCTCCGTGCGTTGGTTGAGCTGGGCGGGGTTAGGTGGTGGGGGTGTATATTATAACACATGGAATTCTAGGAATTGTTTCTGCTGTGTTAATGTTGTGTTACGGTGACGATGTTCTCCTGAAATGTGTTTGTCAGTCTTGTTTGATGTGGCTCCACAGTGTGGCGCATATTTGTAAAATTGCTAAAGTTGTTTGTACGGCCACTGTCAGTGTGATCTGTATGGCTGTTGACTGTTGATTAAGAATCTCTTGCAGTATTTCATGGACGTCATATTACAGTTTGAGCATACACATTTTATAAGAGGCTACATATATTTTTCGACTTGAATGTGAAAATACACATTAATATTGAAAAAATTTGATTTACCTTAAAATTACATATAAAACTGTTAGATTGTTAGTATGAACAAATACTTTTATATAACAAGCTACATATTTAATTAAAGTTAATTACTGTAATTTTATATGAAATTGAAAGTAATTTGAGAAAACAGAAAATAATATGTATAAATAATTTGGTATTTTTCTGTAAAAAAAAAAATAGGAATATACATAGTTTGTTTAATGGCATATTACTTAAAATAACAGGCGTTTTTTTTATTTACAGATAATGTCTTCAATTCTACAGATTTATAACCTATTTAAAAAAAATTAAAAATTATAGTAGAAATTTAAAGTAAACTCACCATACAAATAGGATTTTGTTTTCACAGTGAACCCTAAAAAGGATAATTTTTCTACTACAACTAACTAAGATACACATCTCTAGGAATTATTAGCCGTTTTGCATGTGTTGTTTAAAAGTTATGTTTGAAAACTTTTGTATTGCTTTTTCGCATTATTTCAGGATTCTAAGAACATTATAGTCATATCGAGTAAACAATACTTTTTGCATTTGCAAGATTTAAAAAAAGCATATGTTCCGAGTAAAACTCCCAAAGATGCATTATTTCAGGCATTATTAGCCATTTTTCATGTGTGGTGTAGGAGTTATGTTTAAATAACTGTCATATTGATTGTTACAGTATAGAGTCATATTGAGTAAAACCTAAATTTTGTATTTGCAAGCCATAGAAAAACAACTGTACTATAGTAAAACTCACATGTATTCAATATCACAGGCATTTTTAGACATTTTGCACGTTTGGATTAGGAATTATGTTGGAATACATTTTTATTGCTTTTGTTGCATTATCTCAGGATTCTAAGTACATTACTGTCAAATTGAGTAAAAAATTATTTTTTGTTTTTGCAAACCTTACCAAATGTTTTTTTCCAGGAAAACTCTAAAAGATGCATTTCTTTAGGCATTATTAGACATTTTAGATTTCTACTTTTGGAGTTATGTTTCAAAAACGGTCATTTTGAGTGTCACCAATATGAGGCCAGTAAAACCTAATTTTTGTATTTGTGAACCTTTCCAAAATACCTGAATCTGGTAAAACTCACATACATTCAATATTACAGGCTTTTTTTTTTTTAGAAACAAATTATGTTTACTTTTGGAGTTATGATTATAAACCTTTCATATTTAGTATGACAGTTACACTGTTATATTGAATTTAAAAAAAAACTTGTGTCTTTGCAAACCTTACAAAAGATCATTTTTCTAGTACAACTAACGAAAATACATATCTCTAGTCATTATCAGCCATTTTGCATGTGTTGTTTAGAAGTTATGTTTGAATACATTTGTATTGCTTTTTTTCGCATTGTCGGGATTGTAAAACTATTATAGTCATATTGAGTAAAAAAATACTTTTTTCATTTGCAAAATTTAAAAAATCATATGTTTCGTATAAAACTCCCAAAGATAAATTTATTCAGGCATTATTAGCCATTTTTCATGTGTGGTGTAGGAGTTATGTTTAAATAACTTTCATTTTGTGTGTTACAGTATACAGTCATATTGAGTAAAACCTAAATTGTGTATTTGAAAACCATAGAAAAAGAACTGTATTTAGAAAGACTCACATGTATTCAATACCACAGGCATTTTTAGACCTTTTACATGTTTGGATTAGGAATTATGTTGGAATTTATTTTTATTGCTTTTTTCGCATTATCTCATGATTCTAAGTACATTACTGTCAAATTTAGTAAAAAAAAATCAAATTTGTTTTTGCAAACCTTATTAAATGTTTTCTTTTCCAATAAAAGTCTCAAAGATACATTTCTTCAGGTATTATTAGACATTTTGCATTTCTAATTTTGGAGTTATGTTTCGAAAACGGTCATTTTGAGTATGACCAATATGAGGCCAGTAAAACCTGTTTTTTTTATTTGTGAACCATTCCAAAATACCTGATTCTGGTAAAACTCACATACATTCAATATTACAGGCTTTTTTAGAAAAAAATCATGTTTAGTTTTGGAGTTATGATTATATACCTTTCATATTTATTATGACAGTTATACTGTTATATTGAATAAAAAAACTAACTTATGTCTTTGCAAACCTTACAAAAGATAATTTTTCTAGTACAACTAACAACAATTCATATCTCTAGGCATTTTTAGCCATTTTGCATGTGTTGTTTAGAAGTTATGTTTGAATACATTTGTATTGCTTTTTCGCATTAGCTCAGGATTCTAAGACTATTATAGTCATATTGAGTAAGAAACAACTTTTTGCATTTGCAAGATTTAAAAAAGCATATGTTTCTAGTAAAACTCCCAAAGATGCATTATTTCAGGCATTATTAGCCATTTTTCATGTGTGGTGTAGGAGTTATGTTTAAATAACTGTCATATTGAGTGTTACAGTATACAGTCATATTGAGTAAAACCTCATTTTTGTACTTGCAAACCATTGAAAAACAACTGTATCTAGTAAAACTCACATATATTCAATATCACAGGCATTTTTAGACATTTTGCACGTTTGGATTAGGTATTATGTTGGAATACATTTTTATTGCTTTTTTCGCATTATCTCAGGATTCTAAGACTATTATAGTCATATTGAGTAAAAAACTACTTTTTGCATTTGCAAGATTTAAAAAAGCATATGTTTCGAGTAAAACTCCCAAAGATGCATTATTTCAGGCATTATTAGCCATTTTTCATGTGTGGTGTAGGAGTTATGTTTAAATAACTGTCATATTGAGTGTTACAGTATACAGTCATATTGAGTAAAACCTCATTTTTGTATTTGCAAACCGTTGAAAAACAACCGTATCTAGTAAAACTCACATGTATTCAACATCACAGGCATTTTTAGACATTTTGCACGTTTGGATTAGGAATTATGTTGGAATACATTTTTATTGCTTTTTTCGCATTATCTCAGGATTCTAAGTACATCACTGTCAAATTGAGTAACAAATCAAATTTTGTTTTTGCAAACCTTACCAAATGTTTTTTTTTTCAGGAAAACTCTCGAAGGTGCATTTCTTCAGGCATTATTAGACATTTTTCATGTGTGGTGTAGGAGTTATGTTTAAATAACTGTCATAGTGAGTGTTACAGTATATAGTCATATTGAGTAAAACCTCATTTTTGTATTTGCAAACCATTGAAAAACAACCGTATCTAGTAAAACTCACATGTATTCAATATCACAGGCATTTTTAGACAGTTTGCACGTTTGGGTTAGGAATTATGTTGGAATACATTTTTATTGCTTTTTTCGCATTATCTCAGGATTCTAAGTACATTACTGTCAAATTGAGTAACAAATCAAATTTTGTTTTTGCAAACCTTACCAAATGTTTTTTTTTTCAGGAAAACTCTCGAAGGTGCATTTCTTCAGGCATTATTAGACATTTTGCATGTGTATTTTTGGAGTTATGTTTCAAAAACTGTCATTTTGAGTGTGACCAATATGAGGCCAGTAAAATCTAATATTTGTATTTGTGATTCTTTCCAAAATACCTAATTCTGGTAACTCTTACATAAATTCAATATTAAAGGCTTTTCAAGACAAATTTCATATTTAGTTTTGGAGTTATTATTATAAACCTTTCATATTTAGTATGACAGTTACACTGTTATATTGAATAAAAAAACTAATTTGTGTCTTTGCAAACCTTACAAAAGATAATTTTTCTAGTAAAACTAACAAAAAAACATATCTCTGGGCATTATCAGCCATTTTGCATGTGTTGTTTAGAAGTTATGTTCGAATACATTTGTATTGCTTTTTCGCATTATCTCAGGATTCTAAGACTATTATAGTCATATTGAGTAAAAAACTACTTTTTGCATTTGCAAGATTTAAAAAAGCATATGTTTCGAGTAAAACTCCCAAAGATGCATTATTTCAGGCATTATTAGCCATTTTTCATGTTTGGTGTAGGAGTTATGTTTAAATAACTGTCATATTGAGTGTTACAGTATACAGTCATATTGAGTAAAACCTCATTGTAGTATTTGCAAACCATTGAAAAACAACTGTATCTAGTAAAACTCACATGTATTCAATGTCACAGGCATTTTTAGACATTTTGCACGTTTGGATTAGGAATTATGTTGGAATACATTTTTATTGCTTTTTTCGCATTATCTCAGGATTCTAAGTACATCACTGTCAAATTGAGTAACAAATCAAATTTTGTTTTTGCAAACCTTACCAAATGTTTTTTTTCAGGAAAACTCTCGAAGATGCATTTCTTCAGGCATTATTAGACTATTTGCATGTGTATTTTTGGAGTTATGTTTCAAAAACTGTCATTTTGAGTGTGACCATTATGAGGCCAGTAAAATCTAATATTTGTATTTGGGATTCTTTCCAAAATACCTGATTCTGGTAACTCTTACATAAATTCAATATTAAAGGCTTTTCAAGACAAATTTCATATTTAGTTTTGGAGTTATTATTATAAACCTTTCATATTTAGTATGACAGTTACACTGTTATATTGAATAAAAAAACTAACTTGTGTCTTTGCAAACCTTACAAAAATTCATTTTTCTAGTACAACTAACAAAAAAACATATCTCTGGGCATTATTAGCCATTTTGCATGTGTTGTTTAGAAGTTATGTTTGAATACATTTTTATTGCTTTTTTCGCATTATCTCAGGAGTGTAAGACTATTATAGTCGTATTGAGTAAAAAACTACTTTTTGCATTATTTCAGGCATTATTAGCCATTTTTCATGTGTGGTGTAGGAGTTATGTTTAAATAACTGTCATATTGGGTGTTACAGTATACAGTCATATTGAGTAAAATCTCATTTTTGTATTTGCAAACCATTGAAAAACAACTGTATCTAGTAAAACTCACATGTATTCAACATCACAGGCATTTTTAGACATTTGGCACGTTTGGATTAGGAATTATGTTGGACATTTTTATTGCTTTTTTCGCATTATCTCAGGATTCTAAGTACATCACTGTCAAATTGAGTAACAAATCAAATTTTGTTTTTGCAAACCTTACCAAATGTTTTTTTTTTCTGGAAAACCCTCGAAGATGCATTTCTTCAGGCATTATTAGACTATTTGCATGTGTATTTTTGGAGTTATGTCTCAAAAACTGTCATTTTGAGTGTGACCAATATGAGGCCAGTAAAATCTAATATTTGTATTTGTGATTCTTTCCAAAATACCTGATTCTGGTAAAACTTACATAAATTCAATATTAAAGGCTTTTTAAGACAAATTTCATATTTGGTTTTGGAGTTATGATTATAAACCTTTCATATTTAGTATGACAGTTACACTGTTATATTGAATAAAAAAACTAACTTGTGTCTTTGCAAACCTTACAAAAATTCATTTTTCTAGTACAACTAACAAAAAAACATATCTCTGGGCATTATTAGCCATTTTGCATGTGTTGTTTAGAAGTTATGTTTGAATACATTTTTATTGCTTTTTTCGCATTATCTCAGGATTCTAAGACTATTATAGTCATATTGAGTAAAAAACTACTTTTTGCATTTGCAAGATTTAAAAAAGGATATATTTCGAGTAAAACTCCCAAAGATGCATTATTTCAGGCATTATTAGCCATTTTTCATGTGTGGTGTAGGAGTTATGTTTAAATAACTGTCATATTGAGTGTTACAGTATACAGTCATATTGAGTAAAACCTCATTTTTGTATTTGCAAACCATTGAAAAACAACTGTATCTAGTAAAACTCACACGTATTCAACATCACAGGCATTTTTAGACATTTGGCACGTTTGGATTAGGAATTATGTTGGAATACATTTTTATTGCTTTTTTTGCATTATCTCAGGATTCTAAGTACATCACTGTCAAATTGAGTAACAAATCAAATTTTGTTTTTGCAAACCTTACCAAATGTTTTTTTTTTCTGGAAAACCCTCGAAGATGCATTTCTTCAGGCATTATTAGACTATTTGCATGTGTATTTTTGGAGTTATGTCTCAAAAACTGTCATTTTGAGTGTGACCAATATGAGGCCAGTAAAATCTAATATTTGTATTTGTGATTCTTTCCAAAATACCTGATTCTGGTAAAACTTACATAAATTCAATATTAAAGGCTTTTTAAGACAAATTTCATATTTGGTTTTGGAGTTATGATTATAAACCTTTCATATTTAGTATGACAGTTACACTGTTATATTGAATAAAAAAACTAACTTGTGTCTTTGCAAACCTTACAAAAATTCATTTTTCTAGTACAACTAACAAAAAAACATATCTCTGGGCATTATTAGCCATTTTACATCTGTTGTTTAGAAGTTATGTTTGAATACATTTTTATTGCTTTTTTCGCATTATCTCAGGATTCTAAGACTATTATAGTCATATTGAGTAAAAAACTACTTTTTGCATTTGCAAGATTTAAAAAAGCATATGTTTCGAGTAAAACTCCCAAAGATGCATTATTTCAAGCATTATTAGCCATTTTTCATGTGTGGTGTAGGAGTTATGTTTAAATAACTGTCATATTGAGTGTTACAGTATACAGTCATATTGAGTAAAACCTCATTGTAGTATTTGCAAACCATTGAAAAACAACTGTATCTAGTAAAACTCACATGTATTCAATGTCACAGGCATTTTTAGACATTTTGCACGTTTGGATTAGGAATTATGTTGGAATACATTTTTATTGCTTTTTTCGCATTATCTCAGGATTCTAAGTACATCACTGTCAAATTGAGTAACAAATCAAATTTTGTTTTTGCAAACCTTACCAAATGTTTTTTTCTGGAAAACTCTCGAAGATGCATTTCTTCAGGCATTATCAGACTATTTGCATGTGTATTTTTGGAGTTATGTTTCAAAAACTGTCATTTTGAGTGTGACCAATATGAGGCCAGTAAATTCTAATATTTGTATTTGGGATTCTTTCCAAAATACCTGATTCTGGTAACTCTTACATAAATTCAATATTAAAGGCTTTTCAAGACAATTTTCATATTTAGTTTTGGAGTTATGATTATAAACCTTTCATATTTAGTATGACAGTTACACTGTTATATTGAATAAAAAAACTAACTTGTGTCTTTGCAAACCTTACAAAAATTCATTTTTCTAGTACAACTAACAAAAAAACATATCTCTGGGCATTATTAGCCATTTTGCATGTGTTGTTTAGAAGTTATGTTTGAATACATTTTTATTGCTTTTTTCGCATTATCTCAGGAGTGTAAGACTATTATAGTCGTATTGAGTAAAAAACTACTTTTTGCATTTGCAAGATTTAAAAAAGCATACGTTTCGAGTAAAACTCCCAAAGATGCATTATTTCAGGCATTATTAGCCATTTTTCATGTGTGGTGTAGGAGTTATGTTTAAATAACTGTCATATTGAGTGTTACAGTATACAGTCATATTGAGTAAAACCTCATTTTTGTATTTGCAAACCATTGAAAAACAACTGTATCTAGTAAAACTCACATGTATTCAACATCACAGGCATTTTTAGACATTTGGCACGTTTGGATTAGGAATTATGTTGGAATACATTTTTATTGCTTTTTTTGCATTATCTCAGGATTCTAAGTACATCACTGTCAAATTGAGTAACAAATCAAATTTTGTTTTTGCAAACCTTACCAAATGTTTTTTTTCTGGAAAACTCTCGAAGATGCATTTCTTCAGGCATTATTAGAATATTTGCATGTGTATTTTTGGAGTTATGTTTCAAAAACTGTCATTTTGAGTTTGACCAATATGAGGCCAGTAAAATCTAATATTTGTATTTGGGATTCTTTCCAAAATACCTGATTCTGGTAACTCTTACATAAATTCAATATTAAAGGCTTTTCAAGACAAATTTCATATTTAGTTTTGGAGTTATTATTATAAACCTTTCATATTTAGTATGACAGTTACACTGTTATATTGAATAAAAAAACTAACTTGTGTATTTGCAAACCTTACAAAAATTCATTTTTCTAGTACAACTAACAAAAAAACATATCTCTGGGCATTATCAGCCATTTTGCATGTCTTGTTTAGAAGATATGTTTGAATACATTTTTATTGCTTTTTTTGCATTATCTCAGGATTCTAAGACTATTATAGTCATATTGAGTAAAAAACTACTTTTTGCATTTGCAAGATTTAAAAAAGCATATGTTTCGAGTAAAACTCCCAAAGATGCATTATTTCAGGCATTATTAGCCATTTTTCATGTGTGGTGTAGGAGTTATGTTTAAATAACTGTCATATTGAGTGTTACAGTATACAGTCATATTGAGTAAAACCTCATTTTTGTATTTGCAAACCATTGAAAAACAACTGTATCTAGTAAAACTCACATGTATTCAACATCACAGGCATTTTTAGACATTTGGCACGTTTGGATTAGGAATTATGTTGGAATACATTTTTATTGCTTTTTTCGCATTATCTCAGGATTCTAAGTACATCACTGTCAAATTGAGTAACAAATCAAATTTTGTTTTTGCAAACCTTACCAAATGTTTTTTTTCTGGAAAACCCTCGAAGATGCATTTCTTCAGGCATTATTAGACTATTTGCATGTGTATTTTTGGAGTTATGTCTCAAAAACTGTCATTTTGAGTGTGACCAATATGAGGCCAGTAAAATCTAATATTTGTATTTGTGATTCTTTCCAAAATACCTGATTCTGGTAAAACTTACATGAATTCAATATTAAAGGCCTTTTAAGACAAATTTCATATTTGGTTTTGGAGTTATGATTATAAACCTTTCATATTTAGTATGACAGTTACACTGTTATATTGAATAAAAAAACTAACTTGTGTCTTTGCAAACCTTACAAAAATTAATTTTTCTAGTACAACTAACAAAAAACATATCTCTGGGCATTATTAGCCATTTTGCATCTGTTGTTTAGAAGTTATGTTTGAATACATTTTTATTGCTTTTTTCACATTATCTCAGGATTCTAAGACTATTATAGTCATATTGAGTAAAAAACTACTTTTTGCATTTGCAAGATTTAAAAAAGCATATGTTTCGAGTAAAACTCCCAAAGATGCATTATTTCAGGCATTATTAGCCATTTTTCATGTGTGGTGTAGGAGTTATGTTTAAATAACTGTCATATTGAGTGTTACAGTATACAGTCATATTGAGTAAAACCTCATTTTTGTATTTGCAAACCATTGAAAAACAACTGTATCTAGTAAAACTCACATGTATTCAACATCACAGGCATTTTTAGACATTTGGCACGTTTGGATTAGGAATTATGTTGGAATACATTTTTATTGCTTTTTTCGCATTATCTCAGGATTCTAAGTACATCACTGTCAAATTGAGTAACAAATCAAATTTTGTTTTTGCAAACCTTACCAAATGTTTTTTTTTCTGGAAAACCCTCGAAGATGCATTTCTTCAGGCATTATTAGAATATTTGCATGTGTATTTTTGGAGTTATGTCTCAAAAACTGTCATTTTGAGTGTGACCAATATGAGGCCAGTAAAATCTAATATTTGTATTTGTGATTCTTTCCAAAATACCTGATTCTGGTAAAACTTACATAAATTCAATATTAAAGGCTTTTTAAGACAAATTTCATATTTGGTTTTGGAGTTATGATTATAAACCTTTCATATTTAGTATGACAGTTACACTGTTATATTGAATAAAAAAAACTAACTTGTGTCTTTGCAAACCTTACAAAAATTCATTTTTCTAGTACAACTAACAAAAAAACATATCTCTGGGCATTATTAGCCATTTTGCATCTGTTGTTTAGAAGTTATGTTTGAATACATTTTTATTGCTTTTTTCGCATTATCTCAGGATTCTAAGACTATTATAGTCATATTGAGTAAAAAACTACTTTTTGCATTTGCAAGATTTAAAAAAGCATATGTTTCGAGTAAAACTCCCAAAGATGCATTATTTCAGGCATTATTAGCCATTTTTCATGTTTGGTGTAGGAGTTATGTTTAAATAACTGTCATATTGAGTGTTACATTATACAGTCATATTGAGTAAACCCTCATTGTAGTATTTGCAAACCATTGAAAAACAACTGTATCTAGTAAAACTCACATGTATTCAATGTCACAGGCATTTTTAGACATTTTGCACGTTTGGATTAGGAATTATGTTGGAATACATTTTTATTGCTTTTTTCGCATTATCTCAGGATTCTAAGTACATCACTGTCAAATTGAGTAACAAATCAAATTTTGCAAACCTTACCAAATGTTTTTTTTCTGGAAAACTCTCGAAGATGCATTTCTTCAGGCATTATTAGACTATTTGCATGTGTATTTTTGGAGTTATGTTTCAAAAACTGTCATTTTGAGTGTGACCAATATGAGGCCAGTAAAATCTAATATTTGTATTTGGGATTCTTTCCAAAATACCTGATTCTGGTAACTCTTACATAAATTCAATATTAAAGGCTTTTCAAGACAAATTTCATATTTAGTTTTGGAGTTATTATTATAAACCTTTCATATTTAGTATGACAGTTACACTGTTATATTGAATAAAAAAACTAACTTGTGTCTTTGCAAACCTTACAAAAATTCATTTTTCTAGTACAACTAACAAAAAAACATATCTCTGGGCATTATTAGCCATTTTGCATGTGTTGTTTAGAAGTTATGTTTGAATACATTTTTATTGCTTTTTTCGCATTATCTCAGGATTCTAAGACTATTATAGTCATATTGAGTAAAAAACTACTTTTTGCATTTGCAAGATTTAAAAAAGCATATGTTTCGAGTAAAACTCCCAAAGATGCATTATTTCAGGCATTATTAGCCATTTTTCATGTGTGGTGTAGGAGTTATGTTTAAATAACTGTCTTATTGAGTGTTACAGTATACAGTCATATTGAGTAAAACCTCATTTTTGTATTTGCAAACCATTGAAAAACAACTGTATCTAGTAAAACTCACATGTATTCAACATCACAGGCATTTTTAGACATTTGGCACGTTTGGGTTAGGAATTATGTTGGAATACATTTTTATTGTTTTTTTCGCATTATCTCAGGATTCTAAGTACATCACTGTCAAATTGAGTAACAAATCAAATTTTGTTTTTGCAAACCTTACCAAATGTTTTTTTTTCTGGAAAACCCTCGAAGATGCATTTCTTCAGGCATTATTAGACTATTTGCATGTGTATTTTTGGAGTTATGTCTCAAAAACTGTCATTTTGAGTGTGACCAATATGAGGCCAGTAAAATCTAATATTTGTATTTGTGATTCTTTCCAAAATACCAGATTCTGGTAAAACTTACATAAATTCAATATTAAAGGCTTTTTAAGACAAATTTCATATTTGGTTTTGGAGTTATGATTATAAACCTTTCATATTTAGTATGACAGTTACACTGTTATATTGAATAAAAAAACTAACTTGTGTCTTTGCAAACCTTACAAAAATTCATTTTTCTAGTACAACTAACAAAAAAACATATCTCTGGGCATTATTAGCCATTTTGCATCTGTTGTTTAGAAGTTATGTTTGAATACATTTTTATTGCTTTTTTCGCATTATCTCAGGATTCTAAGACTATTATAGTCGTATTGAGTAAAAAACTACTTTTTGCATTTGCAAGATTTAAAAAAGCATATGTTTCGAGTAAAACTCCCAAAGATGCATTATTTCAGGCATTATTAGCCATTTTTCATGTGTGGTGTAGGAGTTATGTTTAAATAACTGTCATATTGAGTGTTACAGTATACAGTCAGATTGAGTAAAACCTCATTTTTGTATTTGCAAACCATTGAAAAACAACTGTATCTAGTAAAACTCACATGTATTCAACATTACAGGCATTTTTAGACATTTGGCACGTTTGGATTAGGAATTATGTTGGAATACATTTTTATTGCTTTTTTCGCATTATCTCAGGATTCTAAGTACATCACTGTCAAATTGAGTAACAAATCAAATTTTGTTTTTGCAAACCTTACCAAATGTTTTTTTTGCTGGAAAACCCTCGAAAATGCATTTCTTCAGGCATTATTAGACTATTTGCATGTGTATTTTTGGAGTTATGTCTCAAAAACTGTCATTTTGAGTGTGACCAATATGAGGCCAGTAAAATCTAATATTTGTATTTGTGATTCTTTCCAAAATACCTGATTCTGGTAAAACTTACATAAATTCAATATTAAAGGCTTTTTAAGACAAATTTCATATTTGGTTTTGGAGTTATGATTATAAACCTTTCATATTTAGTATGACAGTTACACTGTTATATTGAATAAAAAAACTAACTTGTGTCTTTGCAAACCTTACAAAAATTCATTTTTCTAGTACAACTAACAAAAAAACATATCTCTGGGCATTATTAGCCATTTTGCATCTGTTGTTTAGAAGTTATGTTTGAATACATTTTTATTGCTTTTTTCGCATTATCTCAGGATTCTAAGACTATTATAGTCATATTGAGTAAAAAACTACTTTTTGCATTTGCAAGATTTAAAAAAGCATATGTTTCGAGTAAAACTCCCAAAGATGCATTATTTCAGGCATTATTAGCCATTTTTCATGTTTGGTGTAGGAGTTATGTTTAAATAACTGTCATATTGAGTGTTACAGTATACAGTCATATTGAGTAAAACCTCATTGTAGTATTTGCAAACCATTGAAAAACAACTGTATCTAGTAAAACTCACATGTATTCAACAGCACAGGCATTTTTAGACATTTGGCACGTTTGGATTAGGAATTATGTTGGAATACATTTTTATTGCTTTTTTCGCATTATCTCAGGATTCTAAGTACATCACTGTCAAATTGAGTAACAAATCAAATTTTGTTTTTGCAAACCTTACCAAATGTTTTTTTTTCTGGAAAACCCTCGAAGATGCATTTCTTCAGGCATTATTAGAATATTTGCATGTGTATTTTTGGAGTTATGTCTCAAAAACTGTCATTTTGAGTGTGACCAATATGAGGCCAGTAAAATCTAATATTTGTATTTGTGATTCTTTCCAAAATACCTGATTCTGGTAAAACTTACATAAATTCAATATTAAAGGCTTTTTAAGACAAATTTCATATTTGGTTTTGGAGTTATGATTATAAACCTTTCATATTTAGTATGACAGTTACACTGTTATATTGAATAAAAAAAACTAACTTGTGTCTTTGCAAACCTTACAAAAATTCATTTTTCTAGTACAACTAACAAAAAAACATATCTCTGGGCATTATTAGCCATTTTGCATCTGTTGTTTAGAAGTTATGTTTGAATACATTTTTATTGCTTTTTTCGCATTATCTCAGGATTCTAAGACTATTATAGTCATATTGAGTAAAAAACTACTTTTTGCATTTGCAAGATTTAAAAAAGCATATGTTTCGAGTAAAACTCCCAAAGATGCATTATTTCAGGCATTATTAGCCATTTTTCATGTTTGGTGTAGGAGTTATGTTTAAATAACTGTCATATTGAGTGTTACATTATACAGTCATATTGAGTAAACCCTCATTGTAGTATTTGCAAACCATTGAAAAACAACTGTATCTAGTAAAACTCACATGTATTCAATGTCACAGGCATTTTTAGACATGTTGCACGTTTGGATTAGGAATTATGTTGGAATACATTTTTATTGCTTTTTTCGCATTATCTCAGGATTCTAAGTACATCACTGTCAAATTGAGTAACAAATCAAATTTTGCAAACCTTACCAAATGTTTTTTTCTGGAAAACTCTCGAAGATGCATTTCTTCAGGCATTATTAGACTATTTGCATGTGTATTTTTGGAGTTATGTTTCAAAAACTGTCATTTTGAGTGTGACCAATATGAGGCCAGTAAAATCTAATATTTGTATTTGGGATTCTTTCCAAAATACCTGATTCTGGTAACTCTTACATAAATTCAATATTAAAGGCTTTTCAAGACAAATTTCATATTTAGTTTTGGAGTTATTATTATAAACCTTTCATATTTAGTATGACAGTTACACTGTTATATTGAATAAAAAAACTAACTTGTGTCTTTGCAAACCTTACAAAAATTCATTTTTCTAGTACAACTAACAAAAAAACATATCTCTGGGCATTATTAGCCATTTTGCATGTGTTGTTTAGAAGTTATGTTTGAATACATTTTTATTGCTTTTTTCGCATTATCTCAGGATTCTAAGACTATTATAGTCATATTGAGTAAAAAACTACTTTTTGCATTTGCAAGATTTAAAAAAGCATATGTTTCGAGTAAAACTCCCAAAGATGCATTATTTCAGGCATTATTAGCCATTTTTCATGTGTGGTGTAGGAGTTATGTTTAAATAACTGTCTTATTGAGTGTTACAGTATACAGTCATATTGAGTAAAACCTCATTTTTGTATTTGCAAACCATTGAAAAACAACTGTATCTAGTAAAACTCACATGTATTCAACATCACAGGCATTTTTAGACATTTGGCACGTTTGGGTTAGGAATTATGTTGGAATACATTTTTATTGTTTTTTTCGCATTATCTCAGGATTCTAAGTACATCACTGTCAAATTGAGTAACAAATCAAATTTTGTTTTTGCAAACCTTACCAAATGTTTTTTTTTTCTGGAAAACCCTCGAAGATGCATTTCTTCAGGCATTATTAGACTATTTGCATGTGTATTTTTGGAGTTATGTCTCAAAAACTGTCATTTTGAGTGTGACCAATATGAGGCCAGTAAAATCTAATATTTGTATTTGTGATTCTTTCCAAAATACCAGATTCTGGTAAAACTTACATAAATTCAATATTAAAGGCTTTTTAAGACAAATTTCATATTTGGTTTTGGAGTTATGATTATAAACCTTTCATATTTAGTATGACAGTTACACTGTTATATTGAATAAAAAAACTAACTTGTGTCTTTGCAAACCTTACAAAAAATCATTTTTCTAGTACAACTAACAAAAAAACATATCTCTGGGCATTATTAGCCATTTTGCATCTGTTGTTTAGAAGTTATGTTTGAATACATTTTTATTGCTTTTTTCGCATTATCTCAGGATTCTAAGACTATTATAGTCGTATTGAGTAAAAAACTACTTTTTGCATTTGCAAGATTTAAAAAAGCATATGTTTCGAGTAAAACTCCCAAAGATGCATTATTTCAGGCATTATTAGCCATTTTTCATGTGTGGTGTAGGAGTTATGTTTAAATAACTGTCATATTGAGTGTTACAGTATACAGTCAGATTGAGTAAAACCTCATTTTTGTATTTGCAAACCATTGAAAAACAACTGTATCTAGTAAAACTCACATGTATTCAACATTACAGGCATTTTTAGACATTTGGCACGTTTGGATTAGGAATTATGTTGGAATACATTTTTATTGCTTTTTTCGCATTATCTCAGGATTCTAAGTACATCACTGTCAAATTGAGTAACAAATCAAATTTTGTTTTTGCAAACCTTACCAAATGTTTTTTTTGCTGGAAAACCCTCGAAAATGCATTTCTTCAGGCATTATTAGACTATTTGCATGTGTATTTTTGGAGTTATGTCTCAAAAACTGTCATTTTGAGTGTGACCAATATGAGGCCAGTAAAATCTAATATTTGTATTTGTGATTCTTTCCAAAATACCTGATTCTGGTAAAACTTACATAAATTCAATATTAAAGGCTTTTTAAGACAAATTTCATATTTGGTTTTGGAGTTATGATTATAAACCTTTCATATTTAGTATGACAGTTACACTGTTATATTGAATAAAAAAACTAACTTGTGTCTTTGCAAACCTTACAAAAATTCATTTTTCTAGTACAACTAACAAAAAAACATATCTCTGGGCATTATTAGCCATTTTGCATCTGTTGTTTAGAAGTTATGTTTGAATACATTTTTATTGCTTTTTTCGCATTATCTCAGGATTCTAAGACTATTATAGTCATATTGAGTAAAAAACTACTTTTTGCATTTGCAAGATTTAAAAAAGCATATGTTTCGAGTAAAACTCCCAAAGATGCATTATTTCAGGCATTATTAGCCATTTTTCATGTTTGGTGTAGGAGTTATGTTTAAATAACTGTCATATTGAGTGTTACAGTATACAGTCATATTGAGTAAAACCTCATTGTAGTATTTGCAAACCATTGAAAAACAACTGTATCTAGTAAAACTCACATGTATTCAACAGCACAGGCATTTTTAGACATTTGGCACGTTTGGATTAGGAATTATGTTGGAATACATTTTTATTGCTTTTTTCGCATTATCTCAGGATTCTAAGTACATCACTGTCAAATTGAGTAACAAATCAAATTTTGTTTTTGCAAACCTTACCAAATGTTTTTTTTTCTGGAAAACCCTCGAAGATGCATTTCTTCAGGCATTATTAGACTATTTGCATGTGTATTTTTGGAGTTATGTCTCAAAAACTGTCATTTTGAGTGTGACCAATATGAGGCCAGTAAAATCTAATATTTGTATTTGTGATTCTTTCCAAAATACCTGATTCTGGTAAAACTTACATAAATTCAATATTAAAGGCTTTTTAAGACAAATTTCATATTTGGTTTTGGAGTTATGATTATAAACCTTTCATATTTAGTATGACAGTTACACTGTTATATTGAATAAAAAAAACTAACTTGTGTCTTTGCAAACCTTACAAAAATTCATTTTTCTAGTACAACTAACAAAAAAACATATCTCTGGGCATTATTAGCCATTTTGCATCTGTTGTTTAGAAGTTATGTTTGAATACATTTTTATTGCTTTTTTCGCATTATCTCAGGATTCTAAGACTATTATAGTCATATTGAGTAAAAAACTACTTTTTGCATTTGCAAGATTTAAAAAAGCATATGTTTCGAGTAAAACTCCCAAAGATGCATTATTTCAGGCATTATTAGCCATTTTTCATGTTTGGTGTAGGAGTTATGTTTAAATAACTGTCATATTGAGTGTTACATTATACAGTCATATTGAGTAAACCCTCATTGTAGTATTTGCAAACCATTGAAAAACAACTGTATCTAGTAAAACTCACATGTATTCAATGTCACAGGCATTTTTAGACATTTTGCACGTTTGGATTAGGAATTATGTTGGAATACATTTTTATTGCTTTTTTCGCATTATCTCAGGATTCTAAGTACATCACTGTCAAATTGAGTAACAAATCAAATTTTGCAAACCTTACCAAATGTTTTTTTTCTGGAAAACTCTCGAAGATGCATTTCTTCAGGCATTATTAGACTATTTGCATGTGTATTTTTGGAGTTATGTTTCAAAAACTGTCATTTTGAGTGTGACCAATATGAGGCCAGTAAAATCTAATATTTGTATTTGGGATTCTTTCCAAAATACCTGATTCTGGTAACTCTTACATAAATTCAATATTAAAGGCTTTTCAAGACAAATTTCATATTTAGTTTTGGAGTTATTATTATAAACCTTTCATATTTAGTATGACAGTTACACTGTTATATTGAATAAAAAAACTAACTTGTGTCTTTGCAAACCTTACAAAAATTCATTTTTCTAGTACAACTAACAAAAAAACATATCTCTGGGCATTATTAGCCATTTTGCATGTGTTGTTTAGAAGTTATGTTTGAATCCATTTTTATTGCTTTTTTTGCATTATCTCAGGATTCTAAGACTATTATAGTCATATTGAGTAAAAAACTACTTTTTGCATTTTCAAGATTTAAAAAAGGATATATTTCGAGTAAAACTCCCAAAGATGCATTATTTCAGGCATTATTAGCCATTTTTCATGTGTGGTGTAGGAGTTATGTTTAAATAACTGTCATATTGAGTGTTACAGTATACAGTCATATTGAGTAAAACCTAATTTTTGTATTTGCAAACCATTGAAAAACAACTGTATCTAGTAAAACTCACATGTATTCAACATCACAGGCATTTTTAGACATTTGGCACGTTTGGGTTAGGAATTATGTTGGAATACATTTTTATTGTTTTTTTCGCATTATCTCAGGATTCTAAGTACATCACTGTCAAATTGAGTAACAAATCAAATTTTGTTTTTGCAAACCTTACCAAATGTTTTTTTTTCTGGAAAACCCTCGAAGATGCATTTCTTCAGGCATTATTAGACTATTTGCATGTGTATTTTTGGAGTTATGTCTCAAAAACTGTCATTTTGAGTGTGACCAATATGAGGCCAGTAAAATCTAATATTTGTATTTGTGATTCTTTCCAAAATACCAGATTCTGGTAAAACTTACATAAATTCAATATTAAAGGCTTTTTAAGACAAATTTCATATTTGGTTTTGGAGTTATGATTATAAACCTTTCATATTTAGTATGACAGTTACACTGTTATATTGAATAAAAAAACTAACTTGTGTCTTTGCAAACCTTACAAAAATTCATTTTTCTAGTACAACTAACAAAAAAACATATCTCTGGGCATTATTAGCCATTTTGCATGTGTTGTTTAGAAGTTATGTTTGAATCCATTTTTATTGCTTTTTTTGCATTATCTCAGGATTCTAAGACTATTATAGTCATATTGAGTAAAAAACTACTTTTTGCATTTGCAAGATTTAAAAAAGCATATGTTTCGAGTAAAACTCCCAAAGATGCATTATTTCAGGCATTATTAGCCATTTTTCATGTGTGGTGTAGGAGTTATGTTTAAATAACTGTCATATTGAGTGTTACAGTATACAGTCATATTGAGTAAAACCTCATTTTGTATTTGCAAACCATTGAAAAACAACTATATCTAGTAAAACTCACATGTATTCAACATCACAGGCATTTTTAGACATTTGGCACGTTTGGATTAGGAATTATGTTGGAATACATTTTTATTGCTTTTTTCGCATTATCTCAGGATTCTAAGTACCTCACTGTCAAATTGAGTAACAAATCAACTTTAGTTTTTGCAAACCTTACCAAATGTTTTTTTTTCTGGAAAACCCTCGAAGATGCATTTCTTCAGGCATTATTAGACTATTTGCATGTGTATTTTTGGAGTTATGTCTCAAAAACTGTCATTTTGAGTGTGACCAATATGAGGCCAGTAAAATCTAATATTTGTATTTGTGATTCTTTCCAAAATACCAGATTCTGGTAAAACTTACATAAATTCAATATTAAAGGCTTTTTAAGACAATTTTCATATTTGGTTTTGGAGTTATGATTATAAACCTTTCATATTTAGTATGACAGTTACACTGTTATATTGAATAAAAAAACTAACTTGTGTCTTTGCAAACCTTACAAAAATTCATTTTTCTAGTACAACTAACAAAAAAACATATCTCTGGGCATTATTAGCCATTTTGCATGTGTTGTTTAGAAGTTATGTTTGAATACATTTTTATTGCTTTTTTCGCATTATCTCAGGATTCTAAGACTATTATAGTCATATTGAGTAAAAAACTACTTTTTGCATTTGCAAGATTTAAAAAAGCATATGTTTCGAGTAAAACTCCCAAAGATGCATTATTTCAGGCATTATTAGCCATTTTTCATGTGTGGTGTAGGAGTTATGTTTAAATAACTGTCATATTGAGTGTTACAGTATACAGTCATATTGAGTAAAACCTCATTTTTGTATTTGCAAACCATTGAAAAACAACTGTATCTAGTAAAACTCACATGTATTCAACATCACAGGCATTTTTAGACATTTGGCACGTTTGGGTTAGGAATTATGTTGGAATACATTTTTATTGTTTTTTTCGCATTATCTCAGGATTCTAAGTACATCACTGTCAAATTGAGTAACAAATCAAATTTTGTTTTTGCAAACCTTACCAAATGTTTTTTTTTCTGGAAAACCCTCGAAGATGCATTTCTTCAGTCATTATTAGACTATTTGCATGTGTATTTTTGGAGTTATGTCTCAAAAACTGTCATTTTGAGTGTGACCAATATGAGGCCAGTAAAATCTAATATTTGTATTTGTGATTCTTTCCAAAATACCAGATTCTGGTAAAACTTACATAAATTCAATATTAAAGGCTTTTTAAGACAAATTTCATATTTGGTTTTGGAGTTATGATTATAAACCTTTCATATTTAGTATGACAGTTACACTGTTATATTGAATAAAAAAACTAACTTGTGTCTTTGCAAACCTTACAAAAATTCATTTTTCTAGTACAACTAACAAAAAAACATATATCTGGGCATTATTAGCCATTTTGCATGTGTTGTTTAGAAGTTATGTTTGAATACATTTTTATTGCTTTTTTCGCATTATCTCAGGATTCTAAGACTATTATAGTCATATTGAGTAAAAAACTACTTTTTGCATTTGCAAGATTTAAAAAAGCATATGTTTCGAGTAAAACTCCCAAAGATGCATTATTTCAGGCATTATTAGCCATTTTTCATGTGTGGTGTAGGAGTTATGTTTAAATAACTGTCATATTGAGTGTTACAGTATACAGTCATATTGAGTAAAACCTCATTTTTGTATTTGCAAACCATTGAAAAACAACTGTATCTAGTAAAACTCACATGTATTCAACATCACAGGCATTTTTAGACATTTGGCACGTTTGGGTTAGGAATTATGTTGGAATACATTTTTATTGTTTTTTTCGCATTATCTCAGGATTCTAAGTACATCACTGTCAAATTGAGTAACAAATCAAATTTTGTTTTTGCAAACCTTACCAAATGTTTTTTTTTCTGGAAAACCCTCGAAGATGCATTTCTTCAGGCATTATTAGACTATTTGCATGTGTATTTTTGGAGTTATGTCTCAAAAACTGTCATTTTGAGTGTGACCAATATGAGGCCAGTAAAATCTAATATTTGTATTTGTGATTCTTTCCAAAATACCAGATTCTGGTAAAACTTACATAAATTCAATATTAAAGGCTTTTTAAGACAAATTTCATATTTGGTTTTGGAGTTATGATTATAAACCTTTCATATTTAGTATGACAGTTACACTGTTATATTGAATAAAAAAACTAACTTGTGTCTTTGCAAACCTTACAAAAATTCATTTTTCTAGTACAACTAACAAAAAAACATATCTCTGGGCATTATTAGCCATTTTGCATGTGTTGTTTAGAAGTTATGTTTGAATCCATTTTTATTGCTTTTTTTGCATTATCTCAGGATTCTAAGACTATTATAGTCATATTGAGTAAAAAACTACTTTTTGCATTTGCAAGATTTAAAAAAGCATATGTTTCGAGTAAAACTCCCAAAGATGCATTATTTCAAGCATTATTAGCCATTTTTCATGTGTGGTGTAGGAGTTATGTTTAAATAACTGTCATATTGAGTGTTACAGTATACAGTCATATTGAGTAAAACCTCATTGTAGTATTTGCAAACCATTGAAAAACAACTGTATCTAGTAAAACTCACATGTATTCAATGTCACAGGCATTTTTAGACATTTTGCACGTTTGGATTAGGAATTATGTTGGAATACATTTTTATTGCTTTTTTCGCATTATCTCAGGATTCTAAGTACATCACTGTCAAATTGAGTAACAAATCAAATTTTGTTTTTGCAAACCTTACCAAATGTTTTTTTCTGGAAAACTCTCGAAGATGCATTTCTTCAGGCATTATCAGACTATTTGCATGTGTATTTTTGGAGTTATGTTTCAAAAACTGTCATTTTGAGTGTGACCAATATGAGGCCAGTAAATTCTAATATTTGTATTTGGGATTCTTTCCAAAATACCTGATTCTGGTAACTCTTACATAAATTCAATATTAAAGGCTTTTCAAGACAATTTTCATATTTAGTTTTGGAGTTATGATTATAAACCTTTCATATTTAGTATGACAGTTACACTGTTATATTGAATAAAAAAACTAACTTGTGTCTTTGCAAACCTTACAAAAATTCATTTTTCTAGTACAACTAACAAAAAAACATATCTCTGGGCATTATTAGCCATTTTGCATGTGTTGTTTAGAAGTTATGTTTGAATACATTTTTATTGCTTTTTTCGCATTATCTCAGGAGTGTAAGACTATTATAGTCGTATTGAGTAAAAAACTACTTTTTGCATTTGCAAGATTTAAAAAAGCATACGTTTCGAGTAAAACTCCCAAAGATGCATTATTTCAGGCATTATTAGCCATTTTTCATGTGTGGTGTAGGAGTTATGTTTAAATAACTGTCATATTGAGTGTTACAGTATACAGTCATATTGAGTAAAACCTCATTTTTGTATTTGCAAACCATTGAAAAACAACTGTATCTAGTAAAACTCACATGTATTCAACATCACAGGCATTTTTAGACATTTGGCACGTTTGGATTAGGAATTATGTTGGAATACATTTTTATTGCTTTTTTTGCATTATCTCAGGATTCTAAGTACATCACTGTCAAATTGAGTAACAAATCAAATTTTGTTTTTGCAAACCTTACCAAATGTTTTTTTTCTGGAAAACTCTCGAAGATGCATTTCTTCAGGCATTATTAGAATATTTGCATGTGTATTTTTGGAGTTATGTTTCAAAAACTGTCATTTTGAGTTTGACCAATATGAGGCCAGTAAAATCTAATATTTGTATTTGGGATTCTTTCCAAAATACCTGATTCTGGTAACTCTTACATAAATTCAATATTAAAGGCTTTTCAAGACAAATTTCATATTTAGTTTTGGAGTTATTATTATAAACCTTTCATATTTAGTATGACAGTTACACTGTTATATTGAATAAAAAAACTAACTTGTGTCTTTGCAAACCTTACAAAAATTCATTTTTCTAGTACAACTAACAAAAAAACATATCTCTGGGCATTATCAGCCATTTTGCATGTCTTGTTTAGAAGATATGTTTGAATACATTTTTATTGCTTTTTTTGCATTATCTCAGGATTCTAAGACTATTATAGTCATATTGAGTAAAAAACTACTTTTTGCATTTGCAAGATTTAAAAAAGCATATGTTTCGAGTAAAACTCCCAAAGATGCATTATTTCAGGCATTATTAGCCATTTTTCATGTGTGGTGTAGGAGTTATGTTTAAATAACTGTCATATTGAGTGTTACAGTATACAGTCATATTGAGTAAAACCTCATTTTTGTATTTGCAAACCATTGAAAAACAACTGTATCTAGTAAAACTCACATGTATTCAACATCACAGGCATTTTTAGACATTTGGCACGTTTGGATTAGGAATTATGTTGGAATACATTTTTATTGCTTTTTTCGCATTATCTCAGGATTCTAAGTACATCACTGTCAAATTGAGTAACAAATCAAATTTTGTTTTTGCAAACCTTACCAAATGTTTTTTTTCTGGAAAACCCTCGAAGATGCATTTCTTCAGGCATTATTAGACTATTTGCATGTGTATTTTTGGAGTTATGTCTCAAAAACTGTCATTTTGAGTGTGACCAATATGAGGCCAGTAAAATCTAATATTTGTATTTGTGATTCTTTCCAAAATACCTGATTCTGGTAAAACTTACATGAATTCAATATTAAAGGCCTTTTAAGACAAATTTCATATTTGGTTTTGGAGTTATGATTATAAACCTTTCATATTTAGTATGACAGTTACACTGTTATATTGAATAAAAAAACTAACTTGTGTCTTTGCAAACCTTACAAAAATTCATTTTTCTAGTACAACTAACAAAAAAACATATCTCTGGGCATTATTAGCCATTTTGCATCTGTTGTTTAGAAGTTATGTTTGAATACATTTTTATTGCTTTTTTCGCATTATCTCAGGATTCTAAGACTATTATAGTCATATTGAGTAAAAAACTACTTTTTGCATTTGCAAGATTTAAAAAAGCATATGTTTCGAGTAAAACTCCCAAAGATGCATTATTTCAGGCATTATTAGCCATTTTTCATGTGTGGTGTAGGAGTTATGTTTAAATAACTGTCATATTGAGTGTTACAGTATACAGTCATATTGAGTAAAACCTCATTTTTGTATTTGCAAACCATTGAAAAACAACTGTATCTAGTAAAACTCACATGTATTCAACATCACAGGCATTTTTAGACATTTGGCACGTTTGGATTAGGAATTATGTTGGAATACATTTTTATTGCTTTTTTCGCATTATCTCAGGATTCTAAGTACATCACTGTCAAATTGAGTAACAAATCAAATTTTGTTTTTGCAAACCTTACCAAATGTTTTTTTTTCTGGAAAACCCTCGAAGATGCATTTCTTCAGGCATTATTAGAATATTTGCATGTGTATTTTTGGAGTTATGTCTCAAAAACTGTCATTTTGAGTGTGACCAATATGAGGCCAGTAAAATCTAATATTTGTATTTGTGATTCTTTCCAAAATACCTGATTCTGGTAAAACTTACATAAATTCAATATTAAAGGCTTTTTAAGACAAATTTCATATTTGGTTTTGGAGTTATGATTATAAACCTTTCATATTTAGTATGACAGTTACACTGTTATATTGAATAAAAAAAACTAACTTGTGTCTTTGCAAACCTTACAAAAATTCATTTTTCTAGTACAACTAACAAAAAAACATATCTCTGGGCATTATTAGCCATTTTGCATCTGTTGTTTAGAAGTTATGTTTGAATACATTTTTATTGCTTTTTTCGCATTATCTCAGGATTCTAAGACTATTATAGTCATATTGAGTAAAAAACTACTTTTTGCATTTGCAAGATTTAAAAAAGCATATGTTTCGAGTAAAACTCCCAAAGATGCATTATTTCAGGCATTATTAGCCATTTTTCATGTTTGGTGTAGGAGTTATGTTTAAATAACTGTCATATTGAGTGTTACATTATACAGTCATATTGAGTAAACCCTCATTGTAGTATTTGCAAACCATTGAAAAACAACTGTATCTAGTAAAACTCACATGTATTCAATGTCACAGGCATTTTTAGACATGTTGCACGTTTGGATTAGGAATTATGTTGGAATACATTTTTATTGCTTTTTTCGCATTATCTCAGGATTCTAAGTACATCACTGTCAAATTGAGTAACAAATCAAATTTTGCAAACCTTACCAAATGTTTTTTTTCTGGAAAACTCTCGAAGATGCATTTCTTCAGGCATTATTAGACTATTTGCATGTGTATTTTTGGAGTTATGTTTCAAAAACTGTCATTTTGAGTGTGACCAATATGAGGCCAGTAAAATCTAATATTTGTATTTGGGATTCTTTCCAAAATACCTGATTCTGGTAACTCTTACATAAATTCAATATTAAAGGCTTTTCAAGACAAATTTCATATTTAGTTTTGGAGTTATTATTATAAACCTTTCATATTTAGTATGACAGTTACACTGTTATATTGAATAAAAAAACTAACTTGTGTCTTTGCAAACCTTACAAAAATTCATTTTTCTAGTACAACTAACAAAAAAACATATCTCTGGGCATTATTAGCCATTTTGCATGTGTTGTTTAGAAGTTATGTTTGAATCCATTTTTATTGCTTTTTTTGCATTATCTCAGGATTCTAAGACTATTATAGTCATATTGAGTAAAAAACTACTTTTTGCATTTTCAAGATTTAAAAAAGGATATATTTCGAGTAAAACTCCCAAAGATGCATTATTTCAGGCATTATTAGCCATTTTTCATGTGTGGTGTAGGAGTTATGTTTAAATAACTGTCATATTGAGTGTTACAGTATACAGTCATATTGAGTAAAACCTAATTTTTGTATTTGCAAACCATTGAAAAACAACTGTATCTAGTAAAACTCACATGTATTCAACATCACAGGCATTTTTAGACATTTGGCACGTTTGGGTTAGGAATTATGTTGGAATACATTTTTATTGTTTTTTTCGCATTATCTCAGGATTCTAAGTACATCACTGTCAAATTGAGTAACAAATCAAATTTTGTTTTTGCAAACCTTACCAAATGTTTTTTTTTCTGGAAAACCCTCGAAGATGCATTTCTTCAGGCATTATTAGACTATTTGCATGTGTATTTTTGGAGTTATGTCTCAAAAACTGTCATTTTGAGTGTGACCAATATGAGGCCAGTAAAATCTAATATTTGTATTTGTGATTCTTTCCAAAATACCAGATTCTGGTAAAACTTACATAAATTCAATATTAAAGGCTTTTTAAGACAAATTTCATATTTGGTTTTGGAGTTATGATTATAAACCTTTCATATTTAGTATGACAGTTACACTGTTATATTGAATAAAAAAACTAACTTGTGTCTTTGCAAACCTTACAAAAATTCATTTTTCTAGTACAACTAACAAAAAAACATATCTCTGGGCATTATTAGCCATTTTGCATGTGTTGTTTAGAAGTTATGTTTGAATCCATTTTTATTGCTTTTTTTGCATTATCTCAGGATTCTAAGACTATTATAGTCATATTGAGTAAAAAACTACTTTTTGCATTTGCAAGATTTAAAAAAGCATATGTTTCGAGTAAAACTCCCAAAGATGCATTATTTCAGGCATTATTAGCCATTTTTCATGTGTGGTGTAGGAGTTATGTTTAAATAACTGTCATATTGAGTGTTACAGTATACAGTCATATTGAGTAAAACCTCATTTTGTATTTGCAAACCATTGAAAAACAACTATATCTAGTAAAACTCACATGTATTCAACATCACAGGCATTTTTAGACATTTGGCACGTTTGGATTAGGAATTATGTTGGAATACATTTTTATTGCTTTTTTCGCATTATCTCAGGATTCTAAGTACCTCACTGTCAAATTGAGTAACAAATCAAATTTAGTTTTTGCAAACCTTACCAAATGTTTTTTTTTCTGGAAAACCCTCGAAGATGCATTTCTTCAGGCATTATTAGACTATTTGCATGTGTATTTTTGGAGTTATGTCTCAAAAACTGTCATTTTGAGTGTGACCAATATGAGGCCAGTAAAATCTAATATTTGTATTTGTGATTCTTTCCAAAATACCAGATTCTGGTAAAACTTACATAAATTCAATATTAAAGGCTTTTTAAGACAATTTTCATATTTGGTTTTGGAGTTATGATTATAAACCTTTCATATTTAGTATGACAGTTACACTGTTATATTGAATAAAAAAACTAACTTGTGTCTTTGCAAACCTTACAAAAATTCATTTTTCTAGTACAACTAACAAAAAAACATATCTCTGGGCATTATTAGCCATTTTGCATGTGTTGTTTAGAAGTTATGTTTGAATACATTTTTATTGCTTTTTTCGCATTATCTCAGGATTCTAAGACTATTATAGTCATATTGAGTAAAAAACTACTTTTTGCATTTGCAAGATTTAAAAAAGCATATGTTTCGAGTAAAACTCCCAAAGATGCATTATTTCAGGCATTATTAGCCATTTTTCATGTGTGGTGTAGGAGTTATGTTTAAATAACTGTCATATTGAGTGTTACAGTATACAGTCAGATTGAGTAAAACCTCATTTTTGTATTTGCAAACCATTGAAAAACAACTGTATCTAGTAAAACTCACATGTATTCAACATTACAGGCATTTTTAGACATTTGGCACGTTTGGATTAGGAATTATGTTGGAATACATTTTTATTGCTTTTTTCGCATTATCTCAGGATTCTAAGTACATCACTGTCAAATTGAGTAACAAATCAAATTTTGTTTTTGCAAACCTTACCAAATGTTTTTTTTGCTGGAAAACCCTCGAAAATGCATTTCTTCAGGCATTATTAGACTATTTGAATGTGTATTTTTGGAGTTATGTCTCAAAAACTGTCATTTTGAGTGTGACCAATATGAGGCCAGTAAAATCTAATATTTGTATTTGTGATTCTTTCCAAAATACCTGATTCTGGTAAAACTTACATAAATTCAATATTAAAGGCTTTTTAAGACAAATTTCATATTTGGTTTTGGAGTTATGATTATAAACCTTTCATATTTAGTATGACAGTTACACTGTTATATTGAATAAAAAAACTAACTTGTGTCTTTGCAAACCTTACAAAAATTCATTTTTCTAGTACAACTAACAAAAAAACATATCTCTGGGCATTATTAGCCATTTTGCATCTGTTGTTTAGAAGTTATGTTTGAATACATTTTTATTGCTTTTTTCGCATTATCTCAGGATTCTAAGACTATTATAGTCATATTGAGTAAAAAACTACTTTTTGCATTTGCAAGATTTAAAAAAGCATATGTTTCGAGTAAAACTCCCAAAGATGCATTATTTCAGGCATTATTAGCCATTTTTCATGTTTGGTGTAGGAGTTATGTTTAAATAACTGTCATATTGAGTGTTACAGTATACAGTCATATTGAGTAAAACCTCATTGTAGTATTTGCAAACCATTGAAAAACAACTGTATCTAGTAAAACTCACATGTATTCAATGCCACAGGCATTTTTAGACATTTTGCACGTTTGGATTAGGAATTATGTTGGAATACATTTTTATTGCTTTTTTCGCATTATCTCAGGATTCTAAGTACATCACTGTCAAATTGAGTAACAAATCAAATTTTGTTTTTGCAAACCTTACCAAATGTTTTTTTTTCTGGAAAACCCTCGAAGATGCATTTCTTCAGGCATTATTAGAATATTTGCATGTGTATTTTTGGAGTTATGTCTCAAAAACTGTCATTTTGAGTGTGACCAATATGAGGCCAGTAAAATCTAATATTTGTATTTGTGATTCTTTCCAAAATACCTGATTCTGGTAAAACTTACATAAATTCAATATTAAAGGCTTTTTAAGACAAATTTCATATTTGGTTTTGGAGTTATGATTATAAACCTTTCATATTTAGTATGACAGTTACACTGTTATATTGAATAAAAAAAACTAACTTGTGTCTTTGCAAACCTTACAAAAATTCATTTTTCTAGTACAACTAACAAAAAAACATATCTCTGGGCATTATTAGCCATTTTGCATCTGTTGTTTAGAAGTTATGTTTGAATACATTTTTATTGCTTTTTTCGCATTATCTCAGGATT
The DNA here is from genome assembly GCF_033978795.1 of Nerophis ophidion. NCBI lineage: Eukaryota > Metazoa > Chordata > Actinopteri > Syngnathiformes > Syngnathidae > Nerophis > Nerophis ophidion. The sequence continues at coordinate 59,377 of NW_026907099.1, forward strand.
CTAAGACTATTATAGTCATATTGAGTAAAAAACTACTTTTTGCATTTGCAAGATTTAAAAAAGCATATGTTTCGAGTAAAACTCCCAAAGATGCATTATTTCAGGCATTATTAGCCATTTTTCATGTTTGGTGTAGGAGTTATGTTTAAATAACTGTCATATTGAGTGTTACATTATACAGTCATATTGAGTAAACCCTCATTGTAGTATTTGCAAACCATTGAAAAACAACTGTATCTAGTAAAACTCACATGTATTCAATGTCACAGGCATTTTTAGACATTTTGCACGTTTGGATTAGGAATTATGTTGGAATACATTTTTATTGCTTTTTTCGCATTATCTCAGGATTCTAAGTACATCACTGTCAAATTGAGTAACAAATCAAATTTTGCAAACCTTACCAAATGTTTTTTTTCTGGAAAACTCTCGAAGATGCATTTCTTCAGGCATTATTAGACTATTTGCATGTGTATTTTTGGAGTTATGTTTCAAAAACTGTCATTTTGAGTGTGACCAATATGAGGCCAGTAAAATCTAATATTTGTATTTGGGATTCTTTCCAAAATACCTGATTCTGGTAACTCTTACATAAATTCAATATTAAAGGCTTTTCAAGACAAATTTCATATTTAGTTTTGGAGTTATTATTATAAACCTTTCATATTTAGTATGACAGTTACACTGTTATATTGAATAAAAAAACTAACTTGTGTCTTTGCAAACCTTACAAAAATTCATTTTTCTAGTACAACTAACAAAAAAACATATCTCTGGGCATTATTAGCCATTTTGCATGTGTTGTTTAGAAGTTATGTTTGAATCCATTTTTATTGCTTTTTTTGCATTATCTCAGGATTCTAAGACTATTATAGTCATATTGAGTAAAAAACTACTTTTTGCATTTTCAAGATTTAAAAAAGGATATATTTCGAGTAAAACTCCCAAGGATGCATTATTTCAGGCATTATTAGCCATTTTTCATGTGTGGTGTAGGAGTTATGTTTAAATAACTGTCATATTGAGTGTTACAGTATACAGTCATATTGAGTAAAACCTAATTTTTGTATTTGCAAACCATTGAAAAACAACTGTATCTAGTAAAACTCACATGTATTCAACATCACAGGCATTTTTAGACATTTGGCACGTTTGGGTTAGGAATTATGTTGGAATACATTTTTATTGTTTTTTTCGCATTATCTCAGGATTCTAAGTACATCACTGTCAAATTGAGTAACAAATCAAATTTTGTTTTTGCAAACCTTACCAAATGTTTTTTTTTCTGGAAAACCCTCGAAGATGCATTTCTTCAGGCATTATTAGACTATTTGCATGTGTATTTTTGGAGTTATGTCTCAAAAACTGTCATTTTGAGTGTGACCAATATGAGGCCAGTAAAATCTAATATTTGTATTTGTGATTCTTTCCAAAATACCAGATTCTGGTAAAACTTACATAAATTCAATATTAAAGGCTTTTTAAGACAAATTTCATATTTGGTTTTGGAGTTATGATTATAAACCTTTCATATTTAGTATGACAGTTACACTGTTATATTGAATAAAAAAACTAACTTGTGTCTTTGCAAACCTTACAAAAATTCATTTTTCTAGTACAACTAACAAAAAAACATATCTCTGGGCATTATTAGCCATTTTGCATGTGTTGTTTAGAAGTTATGTTTGAATCCATTTTTATTGCTTTTTTTGCATTATCTCAGGATTCTAAGACTATTATAGTCATATTGAGTAAAAAACTACTTTTTGCATTTGCAAGATTTAAAAAAGCATATGTTTCGAGTAAAACTCCCAAAGATGCATTATTTCAGGCATTATTAGCCATTTTTCATGTGTGGTGTAGGAGTTATGTTTAAATAACTGTCATATTGAGTGTTACAGTATACAGTCATATTGAGTAAAACCTCATTTTGTATTTGCAAACCATTGAAAAACAACTATATCTAGTAAAACTCACATGTATTCAACATCACAGGCATTTTTAGACATTTGGCACGTTTGGATTAGGAATTATGTTGGAATACATTTTTATTGCTTTTTTCGCATTATCTCAGGATTCTAAGTACCTCACTGTCAAATTGAGTAACAAATCAAATTTAGTTTTTGCAAACCTTACCAAATGTTTTTTTTTCTGGAAAACCCTCGAAGATGCATTTCTTCAGGCATTATTAGACTATTTGCATGTGTATTTTTGGAGTTATGTCTCAAAAACTGTCATTTTGAGTGTGACCAATATGAGGCCAGTAAAATCTAATATTTGTATTTGTGATTCTTTCCAAAATACCAGATTCTGGTAAAACTTACATAAATTCAATATTAAAGGCTTTTTAAGACAATTTTCATATTTGGTTTTGGAGTTATGATTATAAACCTTTCATATTTAGTATGACAGTTACACTGTTATATTGAATAAAAAAACTAACTTGTGTCTTTGCAAACCTTACAAAAATTCATTTTTCTAGTACAACTAACAAAAAAACATATCTCTGGGCATTATTAGCCATTTTGCATGTGTTGTTTAGAAGTTATGTTTGAATACATTTTTATTGCTTTTTTCGCATTATCTCAGGATTCTAAGACTATTATAGTCATATTGAGTAAAAAACTACTTTTTGCATTTGCAAGATTTAAAAAAGCATATGTTTCGAGTAAAACTCCCAAAGATGCATTATTTCAGGCATTATTAGCCATTTTTCATGTGTGGTGTAGGAGTTATGTTTAAATAACTGTCATATTGAGTGTTACAGTATACAGTCATATTGAGTAAAACCTCATTTTTGTATTTGCAAACCATTGAAAAACAACTGTATCTAGTAAAACTCACATGTATTCAACATCACAGGCATTTTTAGACATTTGGCACGTTTGGGTTAGGAATTATGTTGGAATACATTTTTATTGTTTTTTTCGCATTATCTCAGGATTCTAAGTACATCACTGTCAAATTGAGTAACAAATCAAATTTTGTTTTTGCAAACCTTACCAAATGTTTTTTTTTCTGGAAAACCCTCGAAGATGCATTTCTTCAGTCATTATTAGACTATTTGCATGTGTATTTTTGGAGTTATGTCTCAAAAACTGTCATTTTGAGTGTGACCAATATGAGGCCAGTAAAATCTAATATTTGTATTTGTGATTCTTTCCAAAATACCAGATTCTGGTAAAACTTACATAAATTCAATATTAAAGGCTTTTTAAGACAAATTTCATATTTGGTTTTGGAGTTATGATTATAAACCTTTCATATTTAGTATGACAGTTACACTGTTATATTGAATAAAAAAACTAACTTGTGTCTTTGCAAACCTTACAAAAATTCATTTTTCTAGTACAACTAACAAAAAAACATATATCTGGGCATTATTAGCCATTTTGCATGTGTTGTTTAGAAGTTATGTTTGAATACATTTTTATTGCTTTTTTCGCATTATCTCAGGATTCTAAGACTATTATAGTCATATTGAGTAAAAAACTACTTTTTGCATTTGCAAGATTTAAAAAAGCATATGTTTCGAGTAAAACTCCCAAAGATGCATTATTTCAGGCATTATTAGCCATTTTTCATGTGTGGTGTAGGAGTTATGTTTAAATAACTGTCATATTGAGTGTTACAGTATACAGTCATATTGAGTAAAACCTCATTTTTGTATTTGCAAACCATTGAAAAACAACTGTATCTAGTAAAACTCACATGTATTCAACATCACAGGCATTTTTAGACATTTGGCACGTTTGGGTTAGGAATTATGTTGGAATACATTTTTATTGTTTTTTTCGCATTATCTCAGGATTCTAAGTACATCACTGTCAAATTGAGTAACAAATCAAATTTTGTTTTTGCAAACCTTACCAAATGTTTTTTTTTCTGGAAAACCCTCGAAGATGCATTTCTTCAGGCATTATTAGACTATTTGCATGTGTATTTTTGGAGTTATGTCTCAAAAACTGTCATTTTGAGTGTGACCAATATGAGGCCAGTAAAATCTAATATTTGTATTTGTGATTCTTTCCAAAATACCAGATTCTGGTAAAACTTACATAAATTCAATATTAAAGGCTTTTTAAGACAAATTTCATATTTGGTTTTGGAGTTATGATTATAAACCTTTCATATTTAGTATGACAGTTACACTGTTATATTGAATAAAAAAACTAACTTGTGTCTTTGCAAACCTTACAAAAATTCATTTTTCTAGTACAACTAACAAAAAAACATATCTCTGGGCATTATTAGCCATTTTGCATGTGTTGTTTAGAAGTTATGTTTGAATACATTTTTATTGCTTTTTTCGCATTATCTCAGGATTCTAAGACTATTATAGTCATATTGAGTAAAAAACTACTTTTTGCATTTGCAAGATTTAAAAAAGCATATGTTTCGAGTAAAACTCCCAAAGATGCATTATTTCAGGCATTATTAGCCATTTTTCATGTGTGGTGTAGGAGTTATGTTTAAATAACTGTCATATTGAGTGTTACAGTATACAGTCATATTGAGTAAAACCTCATTTTTGTATTTGCAAACCATTGAAAAACAACTATATCTAGTAAAACTCACATGTATTCAACATCACAGGCATTTTTAGACATTTGGCACGTTTGGATTAGGAATTATGTTGGAATACATTTTTATTGCTTTTTTCGCATTATCTCAGGATTCTAAGTACATCACTGTCAAATTGAGTAACAAATCAAATTTTGTTTTTGCAAACCTTACCAAATGTTTTTTTTTCTGGAAAACCCTCGAAGATGCATTTCTTCAGGCATTATTAGACTATTTGCATGTGTATTTTTGGAGTTATGTCTCAAAAACTGTCATTTTGAGTGTGACCAATATGAGGCCAGTAAAATCTAATATTTGTATTTGTGATTCTTTCCAAAATACCAGATTCTGGTAAAACTTACATAAATTCAATATTAAAGGCTTTTTAAGACAATTTTCATATTTGGTTTTGGAGTTATGATTATAAACCTTTCATATTTAGTATGACAGTTACACTGTTATATTGAATAAAAAAACTAACTTGTGTCTTTGCAAACCTTACAAAAATTCATTTTTCTAGTACAACTAACAAAAAAACATATCTCTGGGCATTATTAGGCATTTTACATGTGTTGTTTAGAAGTTATGTTTGAATACATTTTTATTGCTTTTTTCGCATTATCTCAGGATTCTAAGACTATTATAGTCATATTGAGTAAAAAACTACTTTTTGCATTTGCAAGATTTAAAAAAGCATATGTTTCGAGTAAAACTCCCAAAGATGCATTATTTCAGGCATTATTAGCCATTTTTCATGTGTGGTGTAGGAGTTATGTTTAAATAACTGTCATATTGAGTGTTACAGTATACAGTCATATTGAGTAAAACCTCATTTTTGTATTTGCAAACCATTGAAAAACAACTGTATCTAGTAAAACTCACATGTATTCAATGCCACAGGCATTTTTAGACATTTTGCACGTTTGGATTAGGAATTATGTTGGAATACATTTTTATTGCTTTTTTCGCATTATCTCAGGATTCTAAGTACATCACTGTCAAATTGAGTAACAAATCAAATTTTGCAAACCTTACCAAATGTTTTTTTTCTGGAAAACTCTCGAAGATGCATTTCTTCAGGCATTATTAGACTATTTGCATGTGTATTTTTGGAGTTATGTTTCAAAAACTGTCATTTTGAGTGTGACCAATATGAGGCCAGTAAAATCTAATATTTGTATTTGGGATTCTTTCCAAAATACCTGATTCTGGTAACTCTTACATAAATTCAATATTAAAGGCTTTTCAAGACAAATTTCATATTTAGTTTTGGAGTTATTATTATAAACCTTTCATATTTAGTATGACAGTTACACTGTTATATTGAATAAAAAAACTAACTTGTGTCTTTGCAAACCTTACAAAAATTCATTTTTCTAGTACAACTAACAAAAAAACATATCTCTGGGCATTATTAGCCATTTTGCATGTGTTGTTTAGAAGATATGTTTGAATACATTTTTATTGCTTTTTTCGCATTATCTCAGGATTCTAAGACTATTATAGTCATATTGAGTAAAAAACTACTTTTTGCATTTGCAAGATTTAAAAAAGCATATGTTTCGAGTAAAACTCCCAAAGATGCATTATTTCAGGCATTATTAGCCATTTTTCATGTGTGGTGTAGGAGTTATGTTTAAATAACTGTCATATTGAGTGTTACAGTATACAGTCATATTGAGTAAAACTTCATTTTTGTATTTGCAAACCATTGAAAAACAACTGTATCTAGTAAAACTCACATGTATTCAACATCACAGGCATTTTCAGACATTTGGCACGTTTGGATTAGGAATTATGTTGGAATACATTTTTATTGCTTTTTTCGCATTATCTCAGGATTCTAAGTACATCACTGTCAAATTGAGTAACAAATCAAATTTTGTTTTTGCAAACCTTACCAAATGTTTTTTTTTTCTGGAAAACCCTCGAAGATGCATTTCTTCAGGCATTATTAGACTATTTGCATGTGTATTTTTGGAGTTATGTCTCAAAAACTGTCATTTTGAGTGTGACCAATATGAGGCCAGTAAAATCTAATATTTGTATTTGTGATTCTTTCCAAAATACCTGATTCTGGTAAAACTTACATGAATTCAATATTAAAGGCTTTTTAAGACAAATTTCATATTTGGTTTTGGAGTTATGATTATAAACCTTTCATATTTAGTATGACAGTTACACTGTTATATTGAATAAAAAAAAACTAACTTGTGTCTTTGCAAACCTTACAAAAATTCATTTTTCTAGTACAACTAACAAAAAAACATATCTCTGGGCATTATTAGCCATTTTGCATCTGTTGTTTAGAAGTTATGTTTGAATACATTTTTATTGCTTTTTTCGCATTATCTCAGGATTCTAAGACTATTATAGTCATATTGAGTAAAAAACTACTTTTTGCATTTGCAAGATTTAAAAAAGCATATGTTTCGAGTAAAACTCCCAAAGATGCATTATTTCAGGCATTATTAGCCATTTTTCATGTTTGGTGTAGGAGTTATGTTTAAATAACTGTCATATTGAGTGTTACAGTATACAGTCATATTGAGTAAAACCTCATTGTAGTATTTGCAAACCATTGAAAAACAACTGTATCTAGTAAAACTCACATGTATTCAATGCCACAGGCATTTTTAGACATTTTGCACGTTTGGATTAGGAATTATGTTGGAATACATTTTTATTGCTTTTTTCGCATTATCTCAGGATTCTAAGTACATCACTGTCAAATTGAGTAACAAATCAAATTTTGTTTTTGCAAACCTTAACAAATGTTTTTTTTCTGGAAAACTCTCGAAGATGCATTTCTTCAGGCATTATTAGACTATTTGCATGTGTATTTTTGGAGTTGTGTTTCAAAAACTGTCATTTTGAGTGTGACCAATATGAGGCCAGTAAAATCTAATATTTGTATTTGGGATTCTTTCCAAAATACCTGATTCTGGTAACTCTTACATAAATTCAATATTAAAGGCTTTTCAAGACAAATTTCATATTTAGTTTTGGAGTTATTATTATAAACCTTTCATATTTAGTATGACAGTTACACTGTTATATTGAATAAAAAAACTAACTTGTGTCTTTGCAAACCTTACAAAAATTCATTTTTCTAGTACAACTAACAAAAAAACATATCTCTGGGCATTATTAGCCATTTTGCATGTGTTGTTTAGAAGTTATGTTTGAATACATTTTTATTGCTTTTTTCGCATTATCTCAGGACTGTAAGACTATTATAGTCGTATTGAGTAAAAAACTACTTTTTGCATTTGCAAGATTTAAAAAAGCATATGTTTCGAGTAAAACTCCCAAAGATGCATTATTTCAGGCATTATTAGCCATTTTTCATGTGTGGTGTAGGAGTTATGTTTAAATAACTGTCATATTGAGTGTTACAGTATACAGTCATATTGAGTAAAACCTCATTGTAGTATTTGCAAACCATTGAAAAACAACTGTATCTAGTAAAACTCACATGTATTCAATGCCACAGGCATTTTTAGACATTTTGCACGTTTGGATTAGGAATTATGTTGGAATACATTTTTATTGCTTTTTTCGCATTATCTCAGGATTCTAAGTACATCACTGTCAAATTGAGTAACAAATCAAATTTTGTTTTTGCAAACCTTAACAAATGTTTTTTTTCTGGAAAACTCTCGAAGATGCATTTCTTCAGGCATTATTAGACTATTTGCATGTGTATTTTTGGAGTTATGTTTCAAAAACTGTCATTTTGAGTGTGACCAATATGAGGCCAGTAAAATCTAATATTTGTATTTGGGATTCTTTCCAAAATACCTGATTCTGGTAACTCTTACATAAATTCAATATTAAAGGCTTTTCAAGACAAATTTCATATTTAGTTTTGGAGTTATTATTATAAACCTTTCATATTTAGTATGACAGTTACACTGTTATATTGAATAAAAAAACTAACTTGTGTCTTTGCAAACCTTACAAAAATTCATTTTTCTAGTACAACTAACAAAAAAACATATCTCTGGGCATTATTAGCCATTTTGCATGTGTTGTTTAGAAGTTATGTTTGAATACATTTTTGTTGCTTTTTTCGCATTATCTCAGGATTGTAAGACTATTATAGTCGTATTGAGTAAAAAACTACTTTTTGCATTTGCAAGATTTAAAAAAGCATATGTTTCGAGTAAAACTCCCAAAGATGCATTATTTCAGGCATTATTAGCCATTTTTCATGTGTGGTGTAGGAGTTATGTTTAAATAACTGTCATATTGAGTGTTACAGTATACAGTCAGATTGAGTAAAACCTCATTTTTGTATTTGCAAACCATTGAAAAACAACTGTATCTAGTAAAACTCACATGTATTCAACATTACAGGCATTTTTAGACATTTGGCACGTTTGGATTAGGAATTATGTTGGAATACATTTTTATTGCTTTTTTCGCATTATCTCAGGATTCTAAGTACATCACTGTCAAATTGAGTAACAAATCAAATTTTGTTTTTGCAAACCTTACCAAATGTTTTTTTTCTGGAAAACCCTCGAAGATGCATTTCTTCAGGCATTATTAGACTATTTGCATGTGTATTTTTGGAGTTATGTCTCAAAAACTGTCATTTTGAGTGTGACCAATATGAGGCCAGTAAAATCTAATATTTGTATTTGTGATTCTTTCCAAAATACCTGATTCTGGTAAAACTTACATAAATTCAATATTAAAGGCTTTTTAAGACAAATTTCATATTTGGTTTTGGAGTTATGATTATAAACCTTTCATATATCCTCACTGTAACAAAACATAAACACAACATAACATAACAAATACCCACAAGCCCATGCAGCGCTGACTCTTCCGGGCTACATCCCTGCTACCACCCAACCCCGCGCCCCAAAACATCACCGCTCCCCTCCATGCGTTGGTTGAGGTGGGCGGGGTTAGGTGGTGGGGGTGTATATTGTAACACATGGAATTCTGGGTTTTGTTTCTGTTGTGTTAATGTTGTGTTACGGTGAAGATGTTCTCCTGAAATGTGTTTGTCATTCTTGTTTGATGTGGCTCCACAATGTGGCGCATATTTGTAACATTGTTAAAGTTTTTTGTACGGCCACCGTCAGTGTGATTTGTAAGGCTGTTGACTGTTGATTAAGTATGTCTTGCAGTCACTCATGTATGTCATATTAGAGGGAAAAAAATGTAAATGTTAGTTTGAGCATAAACCTTTTATAAGAGGGTACATATATTTTTCGCCTTGAATGTGAAAATACACATTAATATAAAAAAAAAAAAAATTACCTTAAAATTACATTAACATTACAAAACATTTCTTTTTGTTTTTGCAAACCTTACAAATTTTTTTTTTCCAGTAAAACTCACAAAGATACATTTCTTCAGGCATTTTTTTGTAATTTTGCATGTGTATTTTTGGAGGTATGGTTCAAAAACTGTCTTATTCAGTGTGACCAATGTGTGGCCAGTAAAACCAAATTTTTGTATCTGTGAACCTTTCCAAAATACTTAATTCAGGTAAAACTCACATAAAGTCAATATTACAGGCTTTTTTAGACAGATTTCATGTTTGGTTTTGGAGTTATGTTTATGAACCTTTCATATTTAGTATGACAGTTATACTGTTATATTAAATAAAATAAAAAATTGTATCTTCGCAAACACTGTAAAAATAAATTCTGTAAAAAAAACGGTCATTTACTGGCAGCTACGGCTGCCAAACAAAAACCATAAAATTAAAGTAAAACATTGTAAACCAAATAATGATCAAAAACATTATATTTACAGAAATTTTCATGAAACGTTTTGGGGAGAAATATCGTAATTTTACAGATTTTTACAAAATTATTAAGATCAACCACCTTTAATAAAGTGACGATGCAAACAGTTCCGCAGAAAAAAAACCTTTATTCTTCAGAGTTTTTCCAAATTATTACGATCAACCACCTTTAGTGAAGTGACAATGCTGGCGGTTCCACAGAAAAATACCATTGTTTAACAGATTTTTTTCTGAATTGTTAGGATCAGGGGTGTCTCATTGACTTTAGCGGGGGGCCACTGGATGCAGGAGATTGATACAAAGTGGGTTAACCTTGCATGACTGGCTATCCCACCCTAGCTACAAACTTACATAAATTCAATATTAAAGGCTTTTTAAGACAAATTTCATATTTGGTTTTGGAGTTATGATTATAAACCTTTCATATTTAGTATGACAGTTACACTGTTATATTGAATAAAAAAACTAACATGTGTCTTTGCAAACCTTACAAAAATTCATTTTTCTAGTACAACTAACAAAAAAACATATCTCTGGGCATTATTAGCCATTTTGCATCTGTTGTTTAGAAGTTATGTTTGAATACATTTTTATTGCTTTTTTCGCATTATCTCAGGATTCTAAGACTATTATAGTCGTATTGAGTAAAAAACTACTTTTTGCATTTGCAAGATTTAAAAAAGCATATGTTTCGAGTAAAACTCCCAAAGATGCATTATTTCAGGCATTATTAGCCATTTTTCATGTGTGGTGTAGGAGTTATGTTTAAATAACTGTCATATTGAGTGTTACAGTATACAGTCAGATTGAGTAAAACCTCATTTTTGTATTTGCAAACCATTGAAAAACAACTGTATCTAGTAAAACTCACATGTATTCAACATTACAGGCATTTTTAGACATTTGGCACGTTTGGATTAGGAATTATGTTGGAATACATTTTTATTGCTTTTTTGCATTATCTCAGGATTCTAAGTACATTACTGTCAAATTGAGTAACGAATCAAATTTTGTTTTTGCAAACCTTACCAAATGTTTTTTTTTTTCAGGAAAACTCTCGAAGATGCATTTCTTCAGGCATCATTAGACATTTTGCATGTGTATTTTTGGAGTTATGTTTCAAAATCTGTCATTTTGAGTGTGACCAATATGAGGCCAGTAAAATCTAATATTTGTATTTCTGATTCTTTCCAAAATAACTGATTCTGGTAAAATTTACATAAATTCAATATTAACGGCTTTTTAAGACAAATTTCATATTTGGTTTTGGAGTTATGATTATAAACCTTTCATATTTAGAATGGCAGTTACACTGTTATATTGAATAAAACAACTAACTTGTGTCTTTGCAAACCTTACAAAAGATCATTTTTCTAGTACAACTAACAAAAATACATATCTCTAGGCATTATTAGCCATTTTGCATGTGTTGTTTAGAAGTTATGTTTGAATACATTTGTATTGCTTTATTTCAGGCATTATTAGCCATTTTTCATGTGTGGTGTAGGAGTTATGTTCAAATAACTGTCATATTGAGTGTTACAGTATACAGTCATATTAAATAAAACCTCATTTTTGTATTTGCAAACCATGAAAAAACAACCAAATCTAGTAAAACTCACATGTATTCAATATCACAGGCATTTTTAGACATTTTGCACGTTTGGATTAGGAATTATGTTGGAATACATATTTATTGCTTTTTTCGCATTATCTCAGGATTCTAAGTACATGACTGTCAAATTTAGTAAAAAAATACTTTCTTTTATTGCAAACCTTACCAAACATTTTTTTTTCAGGAAAACTCTCAAAGATACATTTCTTCAGGCATTATTAGACATTTTGCATTTCTACTTTTGGAGTTATGTTTCAAAATTTTCATTATGAGTGTGACCAATATGAGGCCGGTAAAACCCAATTTTTGTATGTGTGAACCTTTCCAAAATACCTGATTCTGCTAAAACTAACATAAATTCAATATTACAGGCTTTTTTTTTTAGGAAGATTTAATGTTTGGTTTTGGAGTTATGATTTTAAACATTTCATATTTAGTATGACAGTTATACTGTTATATTGAATAAAAAAACTAACTTGTGTCTTTGTTAACCTTACAAAAGATAATTTTTCTAGTACAACTAACGAAAATTCATATCTCTAGTCATTATTAGCCATTTTGCATGTGTTGTTTGGAAGTTATGTTTGAATACAATTGTATTTCTTTTTTTCGAATTATCTCAGAATTCAAAGAACATTATGGTCATATTGAGTAAAAAAATACATTATGCATTTGCAACATTTAAAAAAGCAATCGTTTCGAGTAATACTCACAAACATGCATTATTTCAGGCATTATTAGTCATTTTTCATGTGTGGTCTAGGAATTATGTTTAAATAACTGTCATATTTAGTGTTACAGTATACATTCATATTGAGTAAAACCTAAATTTTGTATTTGCAAACCATAGAAAAACAAGTGTATCTAGTACAACTCACATTTATTGAATATCACAGGCATTTTCAGATATTTTGCACGTTTGGATTGGGAATTATGTTGGAATACATTTTTATTGCTTTTTTTCGTATTATCTCAGGATTCTAAGTAATTTACTGTCAAATTTATTATAAAAATACTTTTTGTTAATTCAAACCTTACCAAATGTTTTTTTTCCCAGGAAAACTCTCAAAGAGACATTTCTTCAGGCATTCTTAGACATTTTGCATGCATATTTTTGGAGTTATGTTTCAAAAATGTCATTTTGAGTTTGATCAATATGAGGCCAGTAAAACCTAATTGTTGTATTTGTGAAGTTTTCCAAAATGACTGATTCTTCTAAAACTCACATAAATTCAATATTACAGACTTTTTTTTAGAGAAATTTCTTATATGGTTTTGGAGTTAAGATTATAAACCTTTCATATTTAGTATGACGGTTACACTGTTATATTGAATAAAAAAACTAACTTGTGTCTTTGTGAACCTCACAAAAGATCATTTTTCTAGTACAACTAACGAAAATACATGTCTCTAGGCATTATTAGCCATTTTACAAGAGTTTTATAGAAGTTATGTTTGAAAACATTTTTATTGCTTTTTGCATTATCTTAGGATTCTAAGAACATTATAGTCATATTGAGTAGAACAACAATTTTTTGCATTACAAAGATTTAAAAAAGCAATCGTTTCGAGTAAAACTCCCAAAAATGCATTATTTCAGGCATTATTAGCCATTTTTCATGTGTGGTGTAGGAGTTATGTTTATGTAACTGTCATATTGAGTGTTACAGTATACAGTCATATTGAATAAAACCAAATTTTTGTATTTGCAAACCATAGAAAAGCAACTGTATCTAGTAAAACTCACATGGATTCAATATCACAGGCATTTTTAGACAATTTGCACGTTTGGATTAGGAATTATGTTGGAATACATTTTTATTGCTCTTTTTGCATTATCTCAGGATTTTAAGTACATTACTGTCAAATTGGGTAAAACATTTCTTTTTGTTTCTGCAAACCTAACAAAATGTTTTTATTCCAGTAAAACAAATATATATTTTTTCAGGCATTTTTTTGTAATTTTGCATGTGTATTTTTGGAGATATGGTTCAATAACTGTCTTACTGAGTGTGACCAATGTGAGGCCAGTAAAACCAAATGTTTGTATTTGTGAACCTTTCCAAAATACCTAATTCAGGTAAAACTCACATAAAGTCAATATTACAGGCTTTTTTAGACAGATTTCATGTTTGGTTTTGGAGTTATGTTTATGAACCTTTCATATTTAGTATGACAGTAATACTGTTATATCGAATAAAAAAAAAAAACTTGTATCTTTGAAAACACTGTAAAAATGAATTCTGTAAAAAAACGGTCATTTACTGGCAGCTACGGCTGTCAAACAAAAACCATAAAATTAAAGTAAAACATTGTAAACCAGGGCTTCACGGTGGCAGAGGGGTTAGTGCGTCTGCCTCACAATACGAAGTTCCTGCAGTCCTGGGTTCAAATCCAGGCTCGGGATCTTTCTGTGTGGAGTTTGCATGTTCTCCCCGTGAATGCGTGGGTTCCCTCCGGGTACTCCGGCTTCCTCCCACTTCCAAAGACATGCACCTGGGGATAGGTTGATTGGCAACACTAAATTGGCCCTAGTGTGTGAATGTGAGTGTGAATGTTGTTTGTCTATCTGTGTTGGCCCTGCGATGAGGTGGCGACTTGTCCAGGGTGTACCCCGCCTTCCGCCCGATTGTAGCTGAGATAGGCGCCAGCGCCCCCCGCGACCCCAAAAGGGTATAAGCGGTAGAAAATGGATGGATGGATGGAACATTGTAAACCAAATAATGATCAAAAACATTATATTTACAGAAATTTTCATGAAATGTTTTGGGGAGAAATATCGTAGTTTTACAGATTTTTACAAAATTATTAAGATCAACCACCTTTAATAAAGTGACGATGCAAACAGTTCCGCAGAAAAAAAAAACGTTATTCTTCAGAGTTTTTCCAAATAATTACGATCAACCACCTTTAGTGAAGTGACAATGCTGGCGGTTCCACAGAAAAATACCATTGTTAAACAGATTTTTTCTGAATTGTTAGGATCAGGGGTGTTTCATTGACTTTAGCAGGGGGCCACTGGATGCAGGAAATTGATACAAAGTGGGTTAACCTTGCATGAATGGCTATCCCACCCTAGCTACATACTTACCATTCCTATCATTTTACCACGAAAATTTCACTGACCCTAATGTAGGGTTGACTCAAAGTTTGGCCGGGCGAATATGACACGTAATACAACGGTGGGTTTTATTGAACGCTCATTCATCAAATCATCAGCGTACCAATTGAGGCATGTGATGACCACGGTTTTGTCGTTCATTTGAAAGGTGACTGCAAGATATACTTGGTCAACAGCCACACAGGTCACACTGACGGTGGCTCTACAAACAACTTTAACACTGTTACAAATATGCACCACACTGTGAACCCACATCGAACAAGAATGATAAACACATTTCAGGAAAACATCCTCACTGTAATAAAACATAAACACAACATAACAAATACCCAGAAGCCCAAGCAGCGCTGACTCTTCCGGGCTACAATCCCGCTACCGCCCAACCCCGTGCCCCAAAACATCACCGGCCCCCTCCGTGCGTTGGTTGAGCTGGGCGGGGTTAGGTGGTGGGGGTGTATATTGTAACACATGGAATTCTAGGAATACTTTCTGTTGTGTTAATGTTGTGTTACGGTGACGATGTTCTCCTGAAATGTGTTTGTCAGTCTTGTTTGATGTGGCTCCACAGTGTGGCGCATATTTGTAACATTGTTAAAGTCGTTGGTACGGCCACCGTCAGTGTGATCTGTAAGGCTGTTGACTGTTGATTAAGTATGTCTTGCAGTCATTCATGTATGTCATATTACAGGGAAAAAAATGTAATAGTTAGTTTGAGCATAAACCTTTTATAAGAGGCTACATATATTTTTCGCTTTGAATATGAAAATACACATAAATATTAAAAAAATTTGATTTACCTTAAAATTACATATAAAACTTTTAGATTGTTAGTATGGACACATACTTTTATATAACAAGCTACATATTTAATTAAAGTTAATTATTTTACATGAAATTGAAAGTAATTTGAGAAAACAGAAAATAATATGTATAATTAATTTGGTATTTTTCTGTAAAAAAATAGGAATATACATAGTTCGTCATTACTGGTATATTATTCAAAATAACAGGCAGTTTGTTTATTTACAGATAATGTCTTGAATTCTACAGTTTTATAACCTATCTAAAAAAAATGAAAAATTACAGTAGAAATTTAAAGTAAACTAACCATAAAAATTTGATTTTTTTTTTTTACAGTGAACCCTACAAAAGATAATTTTTCTACTACAACTAACAAAGATACACATCTCTAGGCATTATTAGCCGTTTTGCATGTGTTGTTTAAAAGTTGTGTTTGAAAACTTTTTTATTGCTTTTTTCGCATTATCTCAGGATTCCAAGAACATTATTGTCATATTGAGTAAAAAAACTATTTTTTGCATTGCAAAGATTTAAAAAAACAATCGTTTCGAGTAAAACTCCCAAAGATGCATTATTTCAGGCATTATTAGCCATGTGTGGTGTAGGAGTTATGTTTAAATAACTGTCATATCGAGTGTTACAGTATACAGTCATATTGAGTAAAACCTAATTTTTGTTTTTGCAAACCATAGAAAATCAACTATATCTAGTAAAACTCACATGGATTCAATATCACAGGCATTTTTAGACATTTTGCACGTTTGGATTAGGAATTATGTTGGAATACATTTTTATTGCTCTTTTTGCATTATCTCAGGATTTTAAGTACATTACTGTCAAATTGGGTAGAACATTTCTTTTTGTTTTTGCAAACCTTACAAAATGTTTTTTTTATTCAGTAAAACTCACAAAGATACATTTCTTCAGGCATTTTTTGTAATTTTGCATGTGTATTTTTGGAGATAGGGTTCAAAAACTGTCTTATTGAGTGTGACCAATGTGAGGCCAGTAAAACCAAATTTTTGTATTTGTGAACCTTTCCAAAATACCTAATTCAGGTAAAACTCACATAAAGTCAAAATTCAGGCTTTTTTAGACAGATTTCATGTTTGGTTTTGGAGTTATGTTTATGAACCTTTCATATTTAGTATGACAGTTTTACTGTTATATTGAATAAAAAAAACTAACTTTTATCTTTGCAAACACTGTAAAAATAAATTTTGTAAAAAAACGGTCATTTACTGGCAGCTACGGCTGCCAAACAAAAACCATAAAACTAAAGTAAAACATTGTAAACCAAATAATGATCAAAAATATTATATTTACAGAAATTTTCATGAAACGTTTTGGGGTGAAATATCGTAATTTTACAGATTTTAACTAAATTATTAAGATCAACCACCTTTAATAAAGTGACGATGCAAACAGTTCTGCAGAAAAATACCTTTATTCTAAAGAGTTTTTCCAAATTATTACGATCAACCACTTTTAGTAAAGTGACAATGCTGGCGGTTCCACAGAAAAATACCATTGTTTTACAGATTTTTTCTGAATTGTTAGGATCAGGGGTGTCTCATTGACTTTAGCGGGGGGCCACTGCATGCAGGAACTTGATGCAAAGTGGATTCACCTTGCATGAATGGCTACCCCACCCTAGCAACATACTTACCGATCCTACCATTTCACTGTGAGAATTTTACTGACCCTCATGTAGGATTGACCCAAAGTCTGGCCGGTTGACTTCTCATACACTCATTCACCAAATCATCAGCATGCCTACTGATGAGTGTGATGTGCATGGTATTGTCATGCACGTGATAGTGATTGCAAAACATACTTGGTCAACAGCCACACAGGTCACACTGCTGGTGGCTGTACAAACAACTTTAACACTGTTACAAAATATGCACCACACTGTGAATCCACATCGAACAAGAATGATAAACACATTTCAGGAAACCACCTCACTGTAACAAAACATACACACAACATAACATAACAAATACCTACAAGCCCATGCAGCGCTGACTCTTCCGGGCTACACCCCTGCTACCACCCAACCCCGCACCCCAAAACATCACCGCCCCTCTCCATGCGTTGGTTGAGGTGGGCGGGGTTAGGTGGTGGGGGTGTATATTGTAACACATGGAATTCTGGGTTTTGTTTTTGTTGTGTTAATGTTGTGTTACGGTGAAGATGTTCTCCTGAAATGTGTTTGTCATTCTTGTTTGATGTGGCTCCACAATGTGGCGCATATTTGTAACATTGTTAAATTTTTTTGTACGGCCACCGTCAGTGTGATTTGTAAGGCTGTTGACTGTTGATTAAGTATGTCTTGCAGTCACTCATGTATGTCATATTAGAGGGAAAAAAATGTAAATGTTAGTTTGAGCATAAACCTTTTATAAGAGGCTACATATATTTTTCGCCTGAAGGTGAAAATACACATAAATATTAAAAAAAATTAATTTACCTTAAAATTACATTAACATTACAAAACATTTATTTTTGTTTTTGCAAACCTTACAAAATGTTTTTTTTTCCAGTAAAACTCACAAAGATACATTTCTTCAGGCATTTTTTTGTAATTTTGCATGTGTATTTTTGGAGATATGGTTCAAAAACTGTCTTATTCAGTGTGACCAATGTGTGGCCAGTAAAACCAAATTTTTGTATTTGTGAAACTTTCCAAAATTCTTAATTCAGGTAAAACTCACATAAAGTCAATAATACAGGCTTTTTTAGACAGATTTCATCTTTGGTTTTGGAGTTATGTTTATGAACCTTTCATATTTAGTATGACAGTTATACTGTTATATTAAATAAAATGAAAAATTGTGTCTTCGCAAACACTGTAAAAATAAATTCTGTAAAAAAAACGGTCATTTACTGGCAGCTACGGCTGCCAAACAAAAACCATAAAATTAAAGTAAAACATTGTAAACCAAATAATGATCAAAAACATTATATTTACAGAAATTTTCATGAAACGTTTTGGGGAGAAATATCGTAATTTTACAGATTTTTACTAAATTATTAAGATCAACCACCTTTAATAAAGTGACGATGCAAACAGTTCCGCAGAAAAAAAAAACCTTATTCTTAAGAGTATTTCCAAATTATTACGATCAACCACCTTTAGTGAAGTGACAATGCTGGCGGTTCCACAGAAAAATACCATTGTTTAACAGATTTTTTCTGAATTGTTAGGATCAGGGGTGTCTCATTGACTTTAGCGGGGGGGCCACTGGATACAGGAGATTGATACAAAGTGGGTTAACCTTGCATGAATGGCTATCCCACCCTAGCTACATACTTACCATTCCTATCATTTCACCACGAGAATTTCACTGACCCTCCTGTAGGGTTGACTCAAAGTTTGGCCGGGCGAATATGACACGTAACACAACGGTGGGTTTTATTGAGCGCTCATTCATCAAATCATCAGCGTGCCAATTGAGGCATGTGATGAGCACGGTTTTGTCATTCATTTGAAAGGTGACTGCAAGATATACTTGGTCAACAGCCACACAGGTCACACTGACGGTGGCTGTACAAACAACTTTAACACTGTTACAAATATGCACCACACTGTGAACCCACATCGAACAAGAATGATAAACACATTTCAGGAAAACATCCTCACTGTAATAAAACATAAACACAACATAACAAATACCTAGAAGCCCAAGCGGCGCTGACACTTCCGGGCTACAATCCCGCTACCACCCAACCCCGTGCCCCAAAAAAATCACCGCCCCCCCTCCGTGCGTAGGTTGAGCTGGGCGAGGTTAGGTGGTGGGGGTGTATATTGTAACACATGGAATTCTAGGAATTGTTTCTGTTGTGTTAATGTTGTGTTACGGTGACGATGTTCTCCTGAAATGTGTTTGTCAGTCTTGTTTGATGTGGCTCCACAGTGTGGCGCATATTTGTAACATTGTTAAAGATGTTTGTACGGCCACTGTCAGTGTGATCTGTATGGCTGTTGACTGTTGATTAAGAATCTCTTGCAGTATATCAGGGACGTCATATTACAGTTTGAGCATACACATTTTATAAGAGGCTACATATATTTTTTTGACTTGAATGTGAAAATACACATAAATATTGAAAACATTTGATTTACCTTAAAATTACATATACAACTGTTAGATTGTTAGTATGAACAAATACTTTTATATAACAAGCTACATATTTAATTAAAGTTAATTACTGTAATTTTACATGAAATTGAAAGTCATTTGAGAAAACAGAAAATAATATGTATAAATAATTTGGTATTTTTCTGTAAAAAAAAAAGGAATATACATAGTTTGTCTACTGGCATATTACTTAAAATAACAGGCGTTTTTTTTATTTACAGATAATGTCTTCAATTCTACAGATTTATAACCTATTTAAAAAAATTGAAAAATTATAGTAGAAATTTAGGGTAAACTAACCATACAAATAGGATTTTGTTTTCCCAGTGAACCCTACAAAGGATCATTTTTCTACTACAACTAACTAAGATACACATCTCTAGGAATTATTAGCCGTTTTGCATGTGTTGTTTAAAAGTTATGTTTGAAAACTTTTCTATTGCTTTTTCGCATTATCTCAGGATTCTAAGAACATTATAGTCATATCGAGTAAAAAATACTTTTTGCATTTGCAAGATTTAAAAAAGCATATGTTCCGAGTAAAACTCCCAAATATGCATTATTTCAGGCATTATTAGCCATTTTTCATGTGTGGTGTAGGAGTTATGTTTAAATAACTGTCATATTGAGTGTTACAGTATAGAGTCATATTGAGTAAAACCTAAATTTTGTATTTGCAAACCATAGAAAAACAACTGTACTATAGTAAAACTCACATGTATTCAATATCACAGGCATTTTTAGACATTTTGCACGTTTGGATTAGGAATTATGTTGGAATACATTTTTATTGCTTTTTTCACATTATCTCAGGATTCTAAGTACATTACTGTCAAATTGAGTAAAAAATTATTTTTTGTTTTTGCAAACCCTACCAAAATTTTTTTTTTCAGGAAAACTCTAAAAGATGCATTTCTTTAGGCAATATTAGACATTTTAGATTTCTACTTTTGGATTTATGTTTCAAAAACGGTAGTTTTGAGTACCACCAATATGAGGCCAGTAAAACCTAATTTTTGTATTTGTGAACCTTTCCAAAATACCTGAATCTGGTAAAATTTACATAAATTCAATATTAAAGGCTTTTTAAGACAAATTTCATATTTGGTTTTGGAGTTATGATTATAAACCTTTCATATTTAGTATGACAGTTACACTGTTATTTTGAATAAAAAAACTAACTTGTGTCTTTGCAAACCTTACAAAAGATCATTTTTCTAGTACAACTAACAAAAATACATATCTCTAGGCATTATTAGCCATTTTGCATGTGTTGTTTAGAAGTTATGTTTGAATACATTTGTATTGCTTTTTTCGCATTATCTCAGGATTCTAAGACTATTATAGTCATATTGAGTAAAAAACTACTTTTTGCATTTGCAAGATTTAAAAAAGCATATGTTTCGAGTAAAACTCCCAAAGATGCATTATTTCAGGCATTATTAGCCATTTTTCATGTTTGGTGTAGGAGTTATGTTTAAATAACTGTCATATTGAGTGTTACAGTATACAGTCATATTAAATAAAACCTCATTGTAGTATTTGCAAACCATTGAAAAACAACTGTATCTAGTAAAACTCACATGTATTCAACAGCACAGGCATTTTTAGACATTTGGCACGTTTGGATTAGGAATTATGTTGGAATTTATTTTTTATTGCTTTTTTCGCATTATCTCATGATTCTAAGTACATTACTGTCAAATTTAGTTAAAAAAATTCAAATTTGTTTTTGCAAACCTTACCAAATGTTTTTTTTTTTCCAATAAAAGTCTCAAAGATACATTTCTTCAGGTATTATTAGACATTTTGCATTTCTACTTTTGGAGTTATGTTTCAAAAACGGTCATTTTGAGTATGACCAATATGAGGCCAGTAAAATCTAATATTTGTATTTGTGATTCTTTCCAAAATACCAGATTCTGGTAAAACGTACATAAATTCAATATTAAAGGCTTTTTAAGACAAATTTCATATTTGGTTTTGGAGTTATGATTATAAACCTTTCATATTTAGTATGACAGTTACACTGTTATATTGAATAAAAAAACTAACTTGTGTCTTTGCAAACCTTACAAAAATTCATTTTTCTAGTACAACTAACAAAAAAACATATCTCTGGGCATTATTAGCCATTTTGCATCTGTTGTTTAGAAGTTATGTTTGAATACATTTTTATTGCTTTTTTCGCATTATCTCAGGATTCTAAGACTATTATAGTCGTATTGAGTAAAAAACTACTTTTTGCATTTGCAAGATTTAAAAAAGCATATGTTTCGAGTAAAACTCCCAAAGATGCATTATTTCAGGCATTATTAGCCATTTTTCATGTGTGGTGTAGGAGTTATGTTTAAATAACTGTCATATTGAGTGTTACAGTATACAGTCAGATTGAGTAAAACCTCATTTTTGTATTTGCAAACCATTGAAAAACAACTGTATCTAGTAAAACTCACATGTATTCAACATTACAGGCATTTTTAGACATTTGGCACGTTTGGATTAGGAATTATGTTGGAATACATTTTTATTGCTTTTTTCGCATTATCTCAGGATTCTAAGTACATCACTGTCAAATTGAGTAACAAATCAAATTTTGTTTTTGCAAACCTTACCAAATGTTTTTTTTGCTGGAAAACCCTCGAAAATGCATTTCTTCAGGCATTATTAGACTATTTGCATGTGTATTTTTGGAGTTATGTCTCAAAAACTGTCATTTTGAGTGTGACCAATATGAGGCCAGTAAAATCTAATATTTGTATTTGTGATTCTTTCCAAAATACCTGATTCTGGTAAAACTTACATAAATTCAATATTAAAGGCTTTTTAAGACAAATTTCATATTTGGTTTTGGAGTTATGATTATAAACCTTTCATATTTAGTATGACAGTTACACTGTTATATTGAATAAAAAAACGAACTTGTGTCTTTGCAAACCTTACAAAAATTCATTTTTCTAGTACAACTAACAAAAAAACATATCTCTGGGCATTATTAGCCATTTTGCATCTGTTGTTTAGAAGTTATGTTTGAATACATTTTTATTGCTTTTTTCGCATTATCTCAGGATTCTAAGACTATTATAGTCATATTGAGTAAAAAACTACTTTTTGCATTTGCAAGATTTAAAAAAGCATATGTTTCGAGTAAAACTCCCAAAGATGCATTATTTCAGGCATTATTAGCCATTTTTCATGTTTGGTGTAGGAGTTATGTTTAAATAACTGTCATATTGAGTGTTACAGTATACAGTCATATTGAGTAAAACCTCATTGTAGTATTTGCAAACCATTGAAAAACAACTGTATCTAGTAAAACTCACATGTATTCAACAGCACAGGCATTTTTAGACATTTGGCACGTTTGGATTAGGAATTATGTTGGAATACATTTTTATTGCTTTTTTCGCATTATCTCAGGATTCTAAGTACATCACTGTCAAATTGAGTAACAAATCAAATTTTGTTTTTGCAAACCTTACCAAATGTTTTTTTTTCTGGAAAACCCTCGAAGATGCATTTCTTCAGGCATTATTAGAATATTTGCATGTGTATTTTTGGAGTTATGTCTCAAAAACTGTCATTTTGAGTGTGACCAATATGAGGCCAGTAAAATCTAATATTTGTATTTGTGATTCTTTCCAAAATACCTGATTCTGGTAAAACTTACATAAATTCAATATTAAAGGCTTTTTAAGACAAATTTCATATTTGGTTTTGGAGTTATGATTATAAACCTTTCATATTTAGTATGACAGTTACACTGTTATATTGAATAAAAAAAACTAACTTGTGTCTTTGCAAACCTTACAAAAATTCATTTTTCTAGTACAACTAACAAAAAAACATATCTCTGGGCATTATTAGCCATTTTGCATCTGTTGTTTAGAAGTTATGTTTGAATACATTTTTATTGCTTTTTTCGCATTATCTCAGGATTCTAAGACTATTATAGTCATATTGAGTAAAAAACTACTTTTTGCATTTGCAAGATTTAAAAAAGCATATGTTTCGAGTAAAACTCCCAAAGATGCATTATTTCAGGCATTATTAGCCATTTTTCATGTTTGGTGTAGGAGTTATGTTTAAATAACTGTCATATTGAGTGTTACATTATACAGTCATATTGAGTAAACCCTCATTGTAGTATTTGCAAACCATTGAAAAACAACTGTATCTAGTAAAACTCACATGTATTCAATGTCACAGGCATTTTTAGACATTTTGCACGTTTGGATTAGGAATTATGTTGGAATACATTTTTATTGCTTTTTTCGCATTATCTCAGGATTCTAAGTACATCACTGTCAAATTGAGTAACAAATCAAATTTTGCAAACCTTACCAAATGTTTTTTTTCTGGAAAACTCTCGAAGATGCATTTCTTCAGGCATTATTAGACTATTTGCATGTGTATTTTTGGAGTTATGTTTCAAAAACTGTCATTTTGAGTGTGACCAATATGAGGCCAGTAAAATCTAATATTTGTATTTGGGATTCTTTCCAAAATACCTGATTCTGGTAACTCTTACATAAATTCAATATTAAAGGCTTTTCAAGACAAATTTCATATTTAGTTTTGGAGTTATTATTATAAACCTTTCATATTTAGTATGACAGTTACACTGTTATATTGAATAAAAAAACTAACTTGTGTCTTTGCAAACCTTACAAAAATTCATTTTTCTAGTACAACTAACAAAAAAACATATCTCTGGGCATTATTAGCCATTTTGCATGTGTTGTTTAGAAGTTATGTTTGAATCCATTTTTATTGCTTTTTTTGCATTATCTCAGGATTCTAAGACTATTATAGTCATATTGAGTAAAAAACTACTTTTTGCATTTTCAAGATTTAAAAAAGGATATATTTCGAGTAAAACTCCCAAAGATGCATTATTTCAGGCATTATTAGCCATTTTTCATGTGTGGTGTAGGAGTTATGTTTAAATAACTGTCATATTGAGTGTTACAGTATACAGTCATATTGAGTAAAACCTAATTTTTGTATTTGCAAACCATTGAAAAACAACTGTATCTAGTAAAACTCACATGTATTCAACATCACAGGCATTTTTAGACATTTGGCACGTTTGGGTTAGGAATTATGTTGGAATACATTTTTATTGTTTTTTTCGCATTATCTCAGGATTCTAAGTACATCACTGTCAAATTGAGTAACAAATCAAATTTTGTTTTTGCAAACCTTACCAAATGTTTTTTTTTCTGGAAAACCCTCGAAGATGCATTTCTTCAGGCATTATTAGACTATTTGCATGTGTATTTTTGGAGTTATGTCTCAAAAACTGTCATTTTGAGTGTGACCAATATGAGGCCAGTAAAATCTAATATTTGTATTTGTGATTCTTTCCAAAATACCAGATTCTGGTAAAACTTACATAAATTCAATATTAAAGGCTTTTTAAGACAAATTTCATATTTGGTTTTGGAGTTATGATTATAAACCTTTCATATTTAGTATGACAGTTACACTGTTATATTGAATAAAAAAACTAACTTGTGTCTTTGCAAACCTTACAAAAATTCATTTTTCTAGTACAACTAACAAAAAAACATATCTCTGGGCATTATTAGCCATTTTGCATGTGTTGTTTAGAAGTTATGTTTGAATCCATTTTTATTGCTTTTTTTGCATTATCTCAGGATTCTAAGACTATTATAGTCATATTGAGTAAAAAACTACTTTTTGCATTTGCAAGATTTAAAAAAGCATATGTTTCGAGTAAAACTCCCAAAGATGCATTATTTCAAGCATTATTAGCCATTTTTCATGTGTGGTGTAGGAGTTATGTTTAAATAACTGTCATATTGAGTGTTACAGTATACAGTCATATTGAGTAAAACCTCATTGTAGTATTTGCAAACCATTGAAAAACAACTGTATCTAGTAAAACTCACATGTATTCAATGTCACAGGCATTTTTAGACATTTTGCACGTTTGGATTAGGAATTATGTTGGAATACATTTTTATTGCTTTTTTCGCATTATCTCAGGATTCTAAGTACATCACTGTCAAATTGAGTAACAAATCAAATTTTGTTTTTGCAAACCTTACCAAATGTTTTTTTCTGGAAAACTCTCGAAGATGCATTTCTTCAGGCATTATCAGACTATTTGCATGTGTATTTTTGGAGTTATGTTTCAAAAACTGTCATTTTGAGTGTGACCAATATGAGGCCAGTAAATTCTAATATTTGTATTTGGGATTCTTTCCAAAATACCTGATTCTGGTAACTCTTACATAAATTCAATATTAAAGGCTTTTCAAGACAATTTTCATATTTAGTTTTGGAGTTATGATTATAAACCTTTCATATTTAGTATGACAGTTACACTGTTATATTGAATAAAAAAACTAACTTGTGTCTTTGCAAACCTTACAAAAATTCATTTTTCTAGTACAACTAACAAAAAAACATATCTCTGGGCATTATTAGCCATTTTGCATGTGTTGTTTAGAAGTTATGTTTGAATACATTTTTATTGCTTTTTTCGCATTATCTCAGGAGTGTAAGACTATTATAGTCGTATTGAGTAAAAAACTACTTTTTGCATTTGCAAGATTTAAAAAAGCATACGTTTCGAGTAAAACTCCCAAAGATGCATTATTTCAGGCATTATTAGCCATTTTTCATGTGTGGTGTAGGAGTTATGTTTAAATAACTGTCATATTGAGTGTTACAGTATACAGTCATATTGAGTAAAACCTCATTTTTGTATTTGCAAACCATTGAAAAACAACTGTATCTAGTAAAACTCACATGTATTCAACATCACAGGCATTTTTAGACATTTGGCACGTTTGGATTAGGAATTATGTTGGAATACATTTTTATTGCTTTTTTTGCATTATCTCAGGATTCTAAGTACATCACTGTCAAATTGAGTAACAAATCAAATTTTGTTTTTGCAAACCTTACCAAATGTTTTTTTTCTGGAAAACTCTCGAAGATGCATTTCTTCAGGCATTATTAGAATATTTGCATGTGTATTTTTGGAGTTATGTTTCAAAAACTGTCATTTTGAGTTTGACCAATATGAGGCCAGTAAAATCTAATATTTGTATTTGGGATTCTTTCCAAAATACCTGATTCTGGTAACTCTTACATAAATTCAATATTAAAGGCTTTTCAAGACAAATTTCATATTTAGTTTTGGAGTTATTATTATAAACCTTTCATATTTAGTATGACAGTTACACTGTTATATTGAATAAAAAAACTAACTTGTGTCTTTGCAAACCTTACAAAAATTCATTTTTCTAGTACAACTAACAAAAAAACATATCTCTGGGCATTATCAGCCATTTTGCATGTCTTGTTTAGAAGATATGTTTGAATACATTTTTATTGCTTTTTTTGCATTATCTCAGGATTCTAAGACTATTATAGTCATATTGAGTAAAAAACTACTTTTTGCATTTGCAAGATTTAAAAAAGCATATGTTTCGAGTAAAACTCCCAAAGATGCATTATTTCAGGCATTATTAGCCATTTTTCATGTGTGGTGTAGGAGTTATGTTTAAATAACTGTCATATTGAGTGTTACAGTATACAGTCATATTGAGTAAAACCTCATTTTTGTATTTGCAAACCATTGAAAAACAACTGTATCTAGTAAAACTCACATGTATTCAACATCACAGGCATTTTTAGACATTTGGCACGTTTGGATTAGGAATTATGTTGGAATACATTTTTATTGCTTTTTTCGCATTATCTCAGGATTCTAAGTACATCACTGTCAAATTGAGTAACAAATCAAATTTTGTTTTTGCAAACCTTACCAAATGTTTTTTTTCTGGAAAACCCTCGAAGATGCATTTCTTCAGGCATTATTAGACTATTTGCATGTGTATTTTTGGAGTTATGTCTCAAAAACTGTCATTTTGAGTGTGACCAATATGAGGCCAGTAAAATCTAATATTTGTATTTGTGATTCTTTCCAAAATACCTGATTCTGGTAAAACTTACATGAATTCAATATTAAAGGCCTTTTAAGACAAATTTCATATTTGGTTTTGGAGTTATGATTATAAACCTTTCATATTTAGTATGACAGTTACACTGTTATATTGAATAAAAAAACTAACTTGTGTCTTTGCAAACCTTACAAAAATTCATTTTTCTAGTACAACTAACAAAAAAACATATCTCTGGGCATTATTAGCCATTTTGCATCTGTTGTTTAGAAGTTATGTTTGAATACATTTTTATTGCTTTTTTCGCATTATCTCAGGATTCTAAGACTATTATAGTCATATTGAGTAAAAAACTACTTTTTGCATTTGCAAGATTTAAAAAAGCATATGTTTCGAGTAAAACTCCCAAAGATGCATTATTTCAGGCATTATTAGCCATTTTTCATGTGTGGTGTAGGAGTTATGTTTAAATAACTGTCATATTGAGTGTTACAGTATACAGTCATATTGAGTAAAACCTCATTTTTGTATTTGCAAACCATTGAAAAACAACTGTATCTAGTAAAACTCACATGTATTCAACATCACAGGCATTTTTAGACATTTGGCACGTTTGGATTAGGAATTATGTTGGAATACATTTTTATTGCTTTTTTCGCATTATCTCAGGATTCTAAGTACATCACTGTCAAATTGAGTAACAAATCAAATTTTGTTTTTGCAAACCTTACCAAATGTTTTTTTTTCTGGAAAACCCTCGAAGATGCATTTCTTCAGGCATTATTAGAATATTTGCATGTGTATTTTTGGAGTTATGTCTCAAAAACTGTCATTTTGAGTGTGACCAATATGAGGCCAGTAAAATCTAATATTTGTATTTGTGATTCTTTCCAAAATACCTGATTCTGGTAAAACTTACATAAATTCAATATTAAAGGCTTTTTAAGACAAATTTCATATTTGGTTTTGGAGTTATGATTATAAACCTTTCATATTTAGTATGACAGTTACACTGTTATATTGAATAAAAAAAACTAACTTGTGTCTTTGCAAACCTTACAAAAATTCATTTTTCTAGTACAACTAACAAAAAAACATATCTCTGGGCATTATTAGCCATTTTGCATCTGTTGTTTAGAAGTTATGTTTGAATACATTTTTATTGCTTTTTTCGCATTATCTCAGGATTCTAAGACTATTATAGTCATATTGAGTAAAAAACTACTTTTTGCATTTGCAAGATTTAAAAAAGCATATGTTTCGAGTAAAACTCCCAAAGATGCATTATTTCAGGCATTATTAGCCATTTTTCATGTTTGGTGTAGGAGTTATGTTTAAATAACTGTCATATTGAGTGTTACATTATACAGTCATATTGAGTAAACCCTCATTGTAGTATTTGCAAACCATTGAAAAACAACTGTATCTAGTAAAACTCACATGTATTCAATGTCACAGGCATTTTTAGACATGTTGCACGTTTGGATTAGGAATTATGTTGGAATACATTTTTATTGCTTTTTTCGCATTATCTCAGGATTCTAAGTACATCACTGTCAAATTGAGTAACAAATCAAATTTTGCAAACCTTACCAAATGTTTTTTTTCTGGAAAACTCTCGAAGATGCATTTCTTCAGGCATTATTAGACTATTTGCATGTGTATTTTTGGAGTTATGTTTCAAAAACTGTCATTTTGAGTGTGACCAATATGAGGCCAGTAAAATCTAATATTTGTATTTGGGATTCTTTCCAAAATACCTGATTCTGGTAACTCTTACATAAATTCAATATTAAAGGCTTTTCAAGACAAATTTCATATTTAGTTTTGGAGTTATTATTATAAACCTTTCATATTTAGTATGACAGTTACACTGTTATATTGAATAAAAAAACTAACTTGTGTCTTTGCAAACCTTACAAAAATTCATTTTTCTAGTACAACTAACAAAAAAACATATCTCTGGGCATTATTAGCCATTTTGCATGTGTTGTTTAGAAGTTATGTTTGAATACATTTTTATTGCTTTTTTCGCATTATCTCAGGATTCTAAGACTATTATAGTCATATTGAGTAAAAAACTACTTTTTGCATTTGCAAGATTTAAAAAAGCATATGTTTCGAGTAAAACTCCCAAAGATGCATTATTTCAGGCATTATTAGCCATTTTTCATGTGTGGTGTAGGAGTTATGTTTAAATAACTGTCTTATTGAGTGTTACAGTATACAGTCATATTGAGTAAAACCTCATTTTTGTATTTGCAAACCATTGAAAAACAACTGTATCTAGTAAAACTCACATGTATTCAACATCACAGGCATTTTTAGACATTTGGCACGTTTGGGTTAGGAATTATGTTGGAATACATTTTTATTGTTTTTTTCGCATTATCTCAGGATTCTAAGTACATCACTGTCAAATTGAGTAACAAATCAAATTTTGTTTTTGCAAACCTTACCAAATGTTTTTTTTTTCTGGAAAACCCTCGAAGATGCATTTCTTCAGGCATTATTAGAATATTTGCATGTGTATTTTTGGAGTTATGTCTCAAAAACTGTCATTTTGAGTGTGACCAATATGAGGCCAGTAAAATCTAATATTTGTATTTGTGATTCTTTCCAAAATACCTGATTCTGGTAAAACTTACATAAATTCAATATTAAAGGCTTTTTAAGACAAATTTCATATTTGGTTTTGGAGTTATGATTATAAACCTTTCATATTTAGTATGACAGTTACACTGTTATATTGAATAAAAAAAACTAACTTGTGTCTTTGCAAACCTTACAAAAATTCATTTTTCTAGTACAACTAACAAAAAAACATATCTCTGGGCATTATTAGCCATTTTGCATCTGTTGTTTAGAAGTTATGTTTGAATACATTTTTATTGCTTTTTTCGCATTATCTCAGGATTCTAAGACTATTATAGTCATATTGAGTAAAAAACTACTTTTTGCATTTGCAAGATTTAAAAAAGCATATGTTTCGAGTAAAACTCCCAAAGATGCATTATTTCAGGCATTATTAGCCATTTTTCATGTTTGGTGTAGGAGTTATGTTTAAATAACTGTCATATTGAGTGTTACATTATACAGTCATATTGAGTAAACCCTCATTGTAGTATTTGCAAACCATTGAAAAACAACTGTATCTAGTAAAACTCACATGTATTCAATGTCACAGGCATTTTTAGACATGTTGCACGTTTGGATTAGGAATTATGTTGGAATACATTTTTATTGCTTTTTTCGCATTATCTCAGGATTCTAAGTACATCACTGTCAAATTGAGTAACAAATCAAATTTTGCAAACCTTACCAAATGTTTTTTTTCTGGAAAACTCTCGAAGATGCATTTCTTCAGGCATTATTAGACTATTTGCATGTGTATTTTTGGAGTTATGTTTCAAAAACTGTCATTTTGAGTGTGACCAATATGAGGCCAGTAAAATCTAATATTTGTATTTGGGATTCTTTCCAAAATACCTGATTCTGGTAACTCTTACATAAATTCAATATTAAAGGCTTTTCAAGACAAATTTCATATTTAGTTTTGGAGTTATTATTATAAACCTTTCATATTTAGTATGACAGTTACACTGTTATATTGAATAAAAAAACTAACTTGTGTCTTTGCAAACCTTACAAAAATTCATTTTTCTAGTACAACTAACAAAAAAACATATCTCTGGGCATTATTAGCCATTTTGCATGTGTTGTTTAGAAGTTATGTTTGAATACATTTTTATTGCTTTTTTCGCATTATCTCAGGATTCTAAGACTATTATAGTCATATTGAGTAAAAAACTACTTTTTGCATTTGCAAGATTTAAAAAAGCATATGTTTCGAGTAAAACTCCCAAAGATGCATTATTTCAGGCATTATTAGCCATTTTTCATGTGTGGTGTAGGAGTTATGTTTAAATAACTGTCTTATTGAGTGTTACAGTATACAGTCATATTGAGTAAAACCTCATTTTTGTATTTGCAAACCATTGAAAAACAACTGTATCTAGTAAAACTCACATGTATTCAACATCACAGGCATTTTTAGACATTTGGCACGTTTGGGTTAGGAATTATGTTGGAATACATTTTTATTGTTTTTTTCGCATTATCTCAGGATTCTAAGTACATCACTGTCAAATTGAGTAACAAATCAAATTTTGTTTTTGCAAACCTTACCAAATGTTTTTTTTTCTGGAAAACCCTCGAAGATGCATTTCTTCAGGCATTATTAGACTATTTGCATGTGTATTTTTGGAGTTATGTCTCAAAAACTGTCATTTTGAGTGTGACCAATATGAGGCCAGTAAAATCTAATATTTGTATTTGTGATTCTTTCCAAAATACCAGATTCTGGTAAAACTTACATAAATTCAATATTAAAGGCTTTTTAAGACAAATTTCATATTTGGTTTTGGAGTTATGATTATAAACCTTTCATATTTAGTATGACAGTTACACTGTTATATTGAATAAAAAAACTAACTTGTGTCTTTGCAAACCTTACAAAAATTCATTTTTCTAGTACAACTAACAAAAAAACATATCTCTGGGCATTATTAGCCATTTTGCATCTGTTGTTTAGAAGTTATGTTTGAATACATTTTTATTGCTTTTTTCGCATTATCTCAGGATTCTAAGACTATTATAGTCGTATTGAGTAAAAAACTACTTTTTGCATTTGCAAGATTTAAAAAAGCATATGTTTCGAGTAAAACTCCCAAAGATGCATTATTTCAGGCATTATTAGCCATTTTTCATGTGTGGTGTAGGAGTTATGTTTAAATAACTGTCATATTGAGTGTTACAGTATACAGTCATATTGAGTAAAACCTCATTTTGTATTTGCAAACCATTGAAAAACAACTATATCTAGTAAAACTCACATGTATTCAACATCACAGGCATTTTTAGACATTTGGCACGTTTGGATTAGGAATTATGTTGGAATACATTTTTATTGCTTTTTTCGCATTATCTCAGGATTCTAAGTACCTCACTGTCAAATTGAGTAACAAATCAAATTTAGTTTTTGCAAACCTTACCAAATGTTTTTTTATCTGGAAAACCCTCGAAGATGCATTTCTTCAGGCATTATTAGACTATTTGCATGTGTATTTTTGGAGTTATGTCTCAAAAACTGTCATTTTGAGTGTGACCAATATGAGGCCAGTAAAATCTAATATTTGTATTTGTGATTCTTTCCAAAATACCAGATTCTGGTAAAACTTACATAAATTCAATATTAAAGGCTTTTTAAGACAATTTTCATATTTGGTTTTGGAGTTATGATTATAAACCTTTCATATTTAGTATGACAGTTACACTGTTATATTGAATAAAAAAACTAACTTGTGTCTTTGCAAACCTTACAAAAATTCATTTTTCTAGTACAACTAACAAAAAAACATATCTCTGGGCATTATTAGCCATTTTGCATGTGTTGTTTAGAAGTTATGTTTGAATACATTTTTATTGCTTTTTTCGCATTATCTCAGGATTCTAAGACTATTATAGTCATATTGAGTAAAAAACTACTTTTTGCATTTGCAAGATTTAAAAAAGCATATGTTTCGAGTAAAACTCCCAAAGATGCATTATTTCAGGCATTATTAGCCATTTTTCATGTGTGGTGTAGGAGTTATGTTTAAATAACTGTCATATTGAGTGTTACAGTATACAGTCATATTGAGTAAAACCTCATTTTTGTATTTGCAAACCATTGAAAAACAACTGTATCTAGTAAAACTCACATGTATTCAACATCACAGGCATTTTTAGACATTTGGCACGTTTGGGTTAGGAATTATGTTGGAATACATTTTTATTGTTTTTTTCGCATTATCTCAGGATTCTAAGTACATCACTGTCAAATTGAGTAACAAATCAAATTTTGTTTTTGCAAACCTTACCAAATGTTTTTTTTTCTGGAAAACCCTCGAAGATGCATTTCTTCAGTCATTATTAGACTATTTGCATGTGTATTTTTGGAGTTATGTCTCAAAAACTGTCATTTTGAGTGTGACCAATATGAGGCCAGTAAAATCTAATATTTGTATTTGTGATTCTTTCCAAAATACCAGATTCTGGTAAAACTTACATAAATTCAATATTAAAGGCTTTTTAAGACAAATTTCATATTTGGTTTTGGAGTTATGATTATAAACCTTTCATATTTAGTATGACAGTTACACTGTTATATTGAATAAAAAAACTAACTTGTGTCTTTGCAAACCTTACAAAAATTCATTTTTCTAGTACAACTAACAAAAAAACATATATCTGGGCATTATTAGCCATTTTGCATGTGTTGTTTAGAAGTTATGTTTGAATACATTTTTATTGCTTTTTTCGCATTATCTCAGGATTCTAAGACTATTATAGTCATATTGAGTAAAAAACTACTTTTTGCATTTGCAAGATTTAAAAAAGCATATGTTTCGAGTAAAACTCCCAAAGATGCATTATTTCAGGCATTATTAGCCATTTTTCATGTGTGGTGTAGGAGTTATGTTTAAATAACTGTCATATTGAGTGTTACAGTATACAGTCATATTGAGTAAAACCTCATTTTTGTATTTGCAAACCATTGAAAAACAACTGTATCTAGTAAAACTCACATGTATTCAACATCACAGGCATTTTTAGACATTTGGCACGTTTGGGTTAGGAATTATGTTGGAATACATTTTTATTGTTTTTTTCGCATTATCTCAGGATTCTAAGTACATCACTGTCAAATTGAGTAACAAATCAAATTTTGTTTTTGCAAACCTTACCAAATGTTTTTTTTTCTGGAAAACCCTCGAAGATGCATTTCTTCAGGCATTATTAGACTATTTGCATGTGTATTTTTGGAGTTATGTCTCAAAAACTGTCATTTTGAGTGTGACCAATATGAGGCCAGTAAAATCTAATATTTGTATTTGTGATTCTTTCCAAAATACCAGATTCTGGTAAAACTTACATAAATTCAATATTAAAGGCTTTTTAAGACAAATTTCATATTTGGTTTTGGAGTTATGATTATAAACCTTTCATATTTAGTATGACAGTTACACTGTTATATTGAATAAAAAAACTAACTTGTGTCTTTGCAAACCTTACAAAAATTCATTTTTCTAGTACAACTAACAAAAAAACATATCTCTGGGCATTATTAGCCATTTTGCATGTGTTGTTTAGAAGTTATGTTTGAATCCATTTTTATTGCTTTTTTTGCATTATCTCAGGATTCTAAGACTATTATAGTCATATTGAGTAAAAAACTACTTTTTGCATTTGCAAGATTTAAAAAAGCATATGTTTCGAGTAAAACTCCCAAAGATGCATTATTTCAGGCATTATTAGCCATTTTTCATGTGTGGTGTAGGAGTTATGTTTAAATAACTGTCATATTGAGTGTTACAGTATACAGTCATATTGAGTAAAACCTCATTTTGTATTTGCAAACCATTGAAAAACAACTATATCTAGTAAAACTCACATGTATTCAACATCACAGGCATTTTTAGACATTTGGCACGTTTGGATTAGGAATTATGTTGGAATACATTTTTATTGCTTTTTTCGCATTATCTCAGGATTCTAAGTACCTCACTGTCAAATTGAGTAACAAATCAAATTTAGTTTTTGCAAACCTTACCAAATGTTTTTTTATCTGGAAAACCCTCGAAGATGCATTTCTTCAGGCATTATTAGACTATTTGCATGTGTATTTTTGGAGTTATGTCTCAAAAACTGTCATTTTGAGTGTGACCAATATGAGGCCAGTAAAATCTAATATTTGTATTTGTGATTCTTTCCAAAATACCAGATTCTGGTAAAACTTACATAAATTCAATATTAAAGGCTTTTTAAGACAATTTTCATATTTGGTTTTGGAGTTATGATTATAAACCTTTCATATTTAGTATGACAGTTACACTGTTATATTGAATAAAAAAACTAACTTGTGTCTTTGCAAACCTTACAAAAATTCATTTTTCTAGTACAACTAACAAAAAAACATATCTCTGGGCATTATTAGCCATTTTGCATGTGTTGTTTAGAAGTTATGTTTGAATACATTTTTATTGCTTTTTTCGCATTATCTCAGGATTCTAAGACTATTATAGTCATATTGAGTAAAAAACTACTTTTTGCATTTGCAAGATTTAAAAAAGCATATGTTTCGAGTAAAACTCCCAAAGATGCATTATTTCAGGCATTATTAGCCATTTTTCATGTGTGGTGTAGGAGTTATGTTTAAATAACTGTCATATTGAGTGTTACAGTATACAGTCATATTGAGTAAAACCTCATTTTTGTATTTGCAAACCATTGAAAAACAACTGTATCTAGTAAAACTCACATGTATTCAACATCACAGGCATTTTTAGACATTTGGCACGTTTGGGTTAGGAATTATGTTGGAATACATTTTTATTGTTTTTTTCGCATTATCTCAGGATTCTAAGTACATCACTGTCAAATTGAGTAACAAATCAAATTTTGTTTTTGCAAACCTTACCAAATGTTTTTTTTTCTGGAAAACCCTCGAAGATGCATTTCTTCAGTCATTATTAGACTATTTGCATGTGTATTTTTGGAGTTATGTCTCAAAAACTGTCATTTTGAGTGTGACCAATATGAGGCCAGTAAAATCTAATATTTGTATTTGTGATTCTTTCCAAAATACCAGATTCTGGTAAAACTTACATAAATTCAATATTAAAGGCTTTTTAAGACAAATTTCATATTTGGTTTTGGAGTTATGATTATAAACCTTTCATATTTAGTATGACAGTTACACTGTTATATTGAATAAAAAAACTAACTTGTGTCTTTGCAAACCTTACAAAAATTCATTTTTCTAGTACAACTAACAAAAAAACATATATCTGGGCATTATTAGCCATTTTGCATGTGTTGTTTAGAAGTTATGTTTGAATACATTTTTATTGCTTTTTTCGCATTATCTCAGGATTCTAAGACTATTATAGTCATATTGAGTAAAAAACTACTTTTTGCATTTGCAAGATTTAAAAAAGCATATGTTTCGAGTAAAACTCCCAAAGATGCATTATTTCAGGCATTATTAGCCATTTTTCATGTGTGGTGTAGGAGTTATGTTTAAATAACTGTCATATTGAGTGTTACAGTATACAGTCATATTGAGTAAAACCTCATTTTTGTATTTGCAAACCATTGAAAAACAACTGTATCTAGTAAAACTCACATGTATTCAACATCACAGGCATTTTTAGACATTTGGCACGTTTGGGTTAGGAATTATGTTGGAATACATTTTTATTGTTTTTTTCGCATTATCTCAGGATTCTAAGTACATCACTGTCAAATTGAGTAACAAATCAAATTTTGTTTTTGCAAACCTTACCAAATGTTTTTTTTTCTGGAAAACCCTCGAAGATGCATTTCTTCAGGCATTATTAGACTATTTGCATGTGTATTTTTGGAGTTATGTCTCAAAAACTGTCATTTTGAGTGTGACCAATATGAGGCCAGTAAAATCTAATATTTGTATTTGTGATTCTTTCCAAAATACCAGATTCTGGTAAAACTTACATAAATTCAATATTAAAGGCTTTTTAAGACAAATTTCATATTTGGTTTTGGAGTTATGATTATAAACCTTTCATATTTAGTATGACAGTTACACTGTTATATTGAATAAAAAAACTAACTTGTGTCTTTGCAAACCTTACAAAAATTCATTTTTCTAGTACAACTAACAAAAAAACATATCTCTGGGCATTATTAGCCATTTTGCATGTGTTGTTTAGAAGTTATGTTTGAATACATTTTTATTGCTTTTTTCGCATTATCTCAGGATTCTAAGACTATTATAGTCATATTGAGTAAAAAACTACTTTTTGCATTTGCAAGATTTAAAAAAGCATATGTTTCGAGTAAAACTCCCAAAGATGCATTATTTCAGGCATTATTAGCCATGTTTCATGTGTGGTGTAGGAGTTATGTTTAAATAACTGTCATATTGAGTGTTACAGTATACAGTCATATTGAGTAAAACCTCATTTTTGTATTTGCAAACCATTGAAAAACAACTATATCTAGTAAAACTCACATGTATTCAACATCACAGGCATTTTTAGACATTTGGCACGTTTGGATTAGGAATTATGTTGGAATACATTTTTATTGCTTTTTTCGCATTATCTCAGGATTCTAAGTACATCACTGTCAAATTGAGTAACAAATCAAATTTTGTTTTTGCAAACCTTACCAAATGTTTTTTTTTCTGGAAAACCCTCGAAGATGCATTTCTTCAGGCATTATTAGACTATTTGCATGTGTATTTTTGGAGTTATGTCTCAAAAACTGTCATTTTGAGTGTGACCAATATGAGGCCAGTAAAATCTAATATTTGTATTTGTGATTCTTTCCAAAATACCAGATTCTGGTAAAACTTACATAAATTCAATATTAAAGGCTTTTTAAGACAATTTTCATATTTGGTTTTGGAGTTATGATTATAAACCTTTCATATTTAGTATGACAGTTACACTGTTATATTGAATAAAAAAACTAACTTGTGTCTTTGCAAACCTTACAAAAATTCATTTTTCTAGTACAACTAACAAAAAAACATATCTCTGGGCATTATTAGGCATTTTACATGTGTTGTTTAGAAGTTATGTTTGAATACATTTTTATTGCTTTTTTCGCATTATCTCAGGATTCTAAGACTATTATAGTCATATTGAGTAAAAAACTACTTTTTGCATTTGCAAGATTTAAAAAAGCATATGTTTCGAGTAAAACTCCCAAAGATGCATTATTTCAGGCATTATTAGCCATTTTTCATGTGTGGTGTAGGAGTTATGTTTAAATAACTGTCATATTGAGTGTTACAGTATACAGTCATATTGAGTAAAACCTCATTTTTGTATTTGCAAACCATTGAAAAACAACTGTATCTAGTAAAACTCACATGTATTCAATGCCACAGGCATTTTTAGACATTTTGCACGTTTGGATTAGGAATTATGTTGGAATACATTTTTATTGCTTTTTTCGCATTATCTCAGGATTCTAAGTACATCACTGTCAAATTGAGTAACAAATCAAATTTTGCAAACCTTACCAAATGTTTTTTTTCTGGAAAACTCTCGAAGATGCATTTCTTCAGGCATTATTAGACTATTTGCATGTGTATTTTTGGAGTTATGTTTCAAAAACTGTCATTTTGAGTGTGACCAATATGAGGCCAGTAAAATCTAATATTTGTATTTGGGATTCTTTCCAAAATACCTGATTCTGGTAACTCTTACATAAATTCAATATTAAAGGCTTTTCAAGACAAATTTCATATTTAGTTTTGGAGTTATTATTATAAACCTTTCATATTTAGTATGACAGTTACACTGTTATATTGAATAAAAAAACTAACTTGTGTCTTTGCAAACCTTACAAAAATTCATTTTTCTAGTACAACTAACAAAAAAACATATCTCTGGGCATTATTAGCCATTTTGCATGTGTTGTTTAGAAGATATGTTTGAATACATTTTTATTGCTTTTTTCGCATTATCTCAGGATTCTAAGACTATTATAGTCATATTGAGTAAAAAACTACTTTTTGCATTTGCAAGATTTAAAAAAGCATATGTTTCGAGTAAAACTCCCAAAGATGCATTATTTCAGGCATTATTAGCCATTTTTCATGTGTGGTGTAGGAGTTATGTTTAAATAACTGTCATATTGAGTGTTACAGTATACAGTCATATTGAGTAAAACTTCATTTTTGTATTTGCAAACCATTGAAAAACAACTGTATCTAGTAAAACTCACATGTATTCAACATCACAGGCATTTTCAGACATTTGGCACGTTTGGATTAGGAATTATGTTGGAATACATTTTTATTGCTTTTTTCGCATTATCTCAGGATTCTAAGTACATCACTGTCAAATTGAGTAACAAATCAAATTTTGTTTTTGCAAACCTTACCAAATGTTTTTTTTTTCTGGAAAACCCTCGAAGATGCATTATTTCAGGCATTATTAGCCGTTTTTCATGTGTGGTGTAGGAGTTATGTTTAAATAACTGTCTTATTGAGTGTTACAGTATACAGTCATATTGAGTAAAACCTCATTTTTGTATTTGCAAACCATTGAAAAACAACTGTATCTAGTAAAACTCACATGTATTCAACATCACAGGCATTTTTAGACATTTGGCACGTTTGGGTTAGGAATTATGTTGGAATACATTTTTATTGTTTTTTTCGCATTATCTCAGGATTCTAAGTACATCACTGTCAAATTGAGTAACAAATCAAATTTTGTTTTTGCAAACCTTACCAAATGTTTTTTTTTCTGGAAAACCCTCGAAGATGCATTTCTTCAGGCATTATTAGACTATTTGCATGTGTATTTTTGGAGTTATGTCTCAAAAACTGTCATTTTGAGTGTGACCAATATGAGGCCAGTAAAATCTAATATTTGTATTTGTGATTCTTTCCAAAATACCAGATTCTGGTAAAACTTACATAAATTCAATATTAAAGGCTTTTTAAGACAAATTTCATATTTGGTTTTGGAGTTATGATTATAAACCTTTCATATTTAGTATGACAGTTACACTGTTATATTGAATAAAAAAACTAACTTGTGTCTTTGCAAACCTTACAAAAATTCATTTTTCTAGTACAACTAACAAAAAAACATATCTCTGGGCATTATTAGCCATTTTGCATCTGTTGTTTAGAAGTTATGTTTGAATACATTTTTATTGCTTTTTTCGCATTATCTCAGGATTCTAAGACTATTATAGTCGTATTGAGTAAAAAACTACTTTTTGCATTTGCAAGATTTAAAAAAGCATATGTTTCGAGTAAAACTCCCAAAGATGCATTATTTCAGGCATTATTAGCCATTTTTCATGTGTGGTGTAGGAGTTATGTTTAAATAACTGTCATATTGAGTGTTACAGTATACAGTCAGATTGAGTAAAACCTCATTTTTGTATTTGCAAACCATTGAAAAACAACTGTATCTAGTAAAACTCACATGTATTCAACATTACAGGCATTTTTAGACATTTGGCACGTTTGGATTAGGAATTATGTTGGAATACATTTTTATTGCTTTTTTCGCATTATCTCAGGATTCTAAGTACATCACTGTCAAATTGAGTAACAAATCAAATTTTGTTTTTGCAAACCTTACCAAATGTTTTTTTGCTGGAAAACCCTCGAAA
Organism: Nerophis ophidion; assembly: GCF_033978795.1. Lineage (NCBI taxonomy): Eukaryota > Metazoa > Chordata > Actinopteri > Syngnathiformes > Syngnathidae > Nerophis > Nerophis ophidion. The sequence goes on from NW_026907099.1 coordinate 100,571, forward strand.
ATGCATTTCTTCAGGCATTATTAGACTATTTGCATGTGTATTTTTGGAGTTATGTCTCAAAAACTGTCATTTTGAGTGTGACCAATATGAGGCCAGTAAAATCTAATATTTGTATTTGTGATTCTTTCCAAAATACCTGATTCTGGTAAAACTTACATAAATTCAATATTAAAGGCTTTTTAAGACAAATTTCATATTTGGTTTTGGAGTTATGATTATAAACCTTTCATATTTAGTATGACAGTTACACTGTTATATTGAATAAAAAAACTAACTTGTGTCTTTGCAAACCTTACAAAAATTCATTTTTCTAGTACAACTAACAAAAAAACATATCTCTGGGCATTATTAGCCATTTTGCATCTGTTGTTTAGAAGTTATGTTTGAATACATTTTTATTGCTTTTTTCGCATTATCTCAGGATTCTAAGACTATTATAGTCATATTGAGTAAAAAACTACTTTTTGCATTTGCAAGATTTAAAAAAGCATATGTTTCGAGTAAAACTCCCAAAGATGCATTATTTCAGGCATTATTAGCCATTTTTCATGTTTGGTGTAGGAGTTATGTTTAAATAACTGTCATATTGAGTGTTACAGTATACAGTCATATTGAGTAAAACCTCATTGTAGTATTTGCAAACCATTGAAAAACAACTGTATCTAGTAAAACTCACATGTATTCAATGCCACAGGCATTTTTAGACATTTTGCACGTTTGGATTAGGAATTATGTTGGAATACATTTTTATTGCTTTTTTCGCATTATCTCAGGATTCTAAGTACATCACTGTCAAATTGAGTAACAAATCAAATTTTGTTTTTGCAAACCTTACCAAATGTTTTTTTTTCTGGAAAACCCTCGAAGATGCATTTCTTCAGGCATTATTAGAATATTTGCATGTGTATTTTTGGAGTTATGTCTCAAAAACTGTCATTTTGAGTGTGACCAATATGAGGCCAGTAAAATCTAATATTTGTATTTGTGATTCTTTCCAAAATACCTGATTCTGGTAAAACTTACATAAATTCAATATTAAAGGCTTTTTAAGACAAATTTCATATTTGGTTTTGGAGTTATGATTATAAACCTTTCATATTTAGTATGACAGTTACACTGTTATATTGAATAAAAAAAACTAACTTGTGTCTTTGCAAACCTTACAAAAATTCATTTTTCTAGTACAACTAACAAAAAAACATATCTCTGGGCATTATTAGCCATTTTGCATCTGTTGTTTAGAAGTTATGTTTGAATACATTTTTATTGCTTTTTTCGCATTATCTCAGGATTCTAAGACTATTATAGTCATATTGAGTAAAAAACTACTTTTTGCATTTGCAAGATTTAAAAAAGCATATGTTTCGAGTAAAACTCCCAAAGATGCATTATTTCAGGCATTATTAGCCATTTTTCATGTTTGGTGTAGGAGTTATGTTTAAATAACTGTCATATTGAGTGTTACATTATACAGTCATATTGAGTAAACCCTCATTGTAGTATTTGCAAACCATTGAAAAACAACTGTATCTAGTAAAACTCACATGTATTCAATGTCACAGGCATTTTTAGACATTTTGCACGTTTGGATTAGGAATTATGTTGGAATACATTTTTATTGCTTTTTTCGCATTATCTCAGGATTCTAAGTACATCACTGTCAAATTGAGTAACAAATCAAATTTTGCAAACCTTACCAAATGTTTTTTTTCTGGAAAACTCTCGAAGATGCATTTCTTCAGGCATTATTAGACTATTTGCATGTGTATTTTTGGAGTTATGTTTCAAAAACTGTCATTTTGAGTGTGACCAATATGAGGCCAGTAAAATCTAATATTTGTATTTGGGATTCTTTCCAAAATACCTGATTCTGGTAACTCTTACATAAATTCAATATTAAAGGCTTTTCAAGACAAATTTCATATTTAGTTTTGGAGTTATTATTATAAACCTTTCATATTTAGTATGACAGTTACACTGTTATATTGAATAAAAAAACTAACTTGTGTCTTTGCAAACCTTACAAAAATTCATTTTTCTAGTACAACTAACAAAAAAACATATCTCTGGGCATTATTAGCCATTTTGCATGTGTTGTTTAGAAGTTATGTTTGAATCCATTTTTATTGCTTTTTTTGCATTATCTCAGGATTCTAAGACTATTATAGTCATATTGAGTAAAAAACTACTTTTTGCATTTTCAAGATTTAAAAAAGGATATATTTCGAGTAAAACTCCCAAAGATGCATTATTTCAGGCATTATTAGCCATTTTTCATGTGTGGTGTAGGAGTTATGTTTAAATAACTGTCATATTGAGTGTTACAGTATACAGTCATATTGAGTAAAACCTAATTTTTGTATTTGCAAACCATTGAAAAACAACTGTATCTAGTAAAACTCACATGTATTCAACATCACAGGCATTTTTAGACATTTGGCACGTTTGGGTTAGGAATTATGTTGGAATACATTTTTATTGTTTTTTTCGCATTATCTCAGGATTCTAAGTACATCACTGTCAAATTGAGTAACAAATCAAATTTTGTTTTTGCAAACCTTACCAAATGTTTTTTTTTCTGGAAAACCCTCGAAGATGCATTTCTTCAGGCATTATTAGACTATTTGCATGTGTATTTTTGGAGTTATGTCTCAAAAACTGTCATTTTGAGTGTGACCAATATGAGGCCAGTAAAATCTAATATTTGTATTTGTGATTCTTTCCAAAATACCAGATTCTGGTAAAACTTACATAAATTCAATATTAAAGGCTTTTTAAGACAAATTTCATATTTGGTTTTGGAGTTATGATTATAAACCTTTCATATTTAGTATGACAGTTACACTGTTATATTGAATAAAAAAACTAACTTGTGTCTTTGCAAACCTTACAAAAATTCATTTTTCTAGTACAACTAACAAAAAAACATATCTCTGGGCATTATTAGCCATTTTGCATGTGTTGTTTAGAAGTTATGTTTGAATCCATTTTTATTGCTTTTTTTGCATTATCTCAGGATTCTAAGACTATTATAGTCATATTGAGTAAAAAACTACTTTTTGCATTTGCAAGATTTAAAAAAGCATATGTTTCGAGTAAAACTCCCAAAGATGCATTATTTCAGGCATTATTAGCCATTTTTCATGTGTGGTGTAGGAGTTATGTTTAAATAACTGTCATATTGAGTGTTACAGTATACAGTCATATTGAGTAAAACCTCATTTTGTATTTGCAAACCATTGAAAAACAACTATATCTAGTAAAACTCACATGTATTCAACATCACAGGCATTTTTAGACATTTGGCACGTTTGGATTAGGAATTATGTTGGAATACATTTTTATTGCTTTTTTCGCATTATCTCAGGATTCTAAGTACCTCACTGTCAAATTGAGTAACAAATCAAATTTAGTTTTTGCAAACCTTACCAAATGTTTTTTTATCTGGAAAACCCTCGAAGATGCATTTCTTCAGGCATTATTAGACTATTTGCATGTGTATTTTTGGAGTTATGTCTCAAAAACTGTCATTTTGAGTGTGACCAATATGAGGCCAGTAAAATCTAATATTTGTATTTGTGATTCTTTCCAAAATACCAGATTCTGGTAAAACTTACATAAATTCAATATTAAAGGCTTTTTAAGACAATTTTCATATTTGGTTTTGGAGTTATGATTATAAACCTTTCATATTTAGTATGACAGTTACACTGTTATATTGAATAAAAAAACTAACTTGTGTCTTTGCAAACCTTACAAAAATTCATTTTTCTAGTACAACTAACAAAAAAACATATCTCTGGGCATTATTAGCCATTTTGCATGTGTTGTTTAGAAGTTATGTTTGAATACATTTTTATTGCTTTTTTCGCATTATCTCAGGATTCTAAGACTATTATAGTCATATTGAGTAAAAAACTACTTTTTGCATTTGCAAGATTTAAAAAAGCATATGTTTCGAGTAAAACTCCCAAAGATGCATTATTTCAGGCATTATTAGCCATTTTTCATGTGTGGTGTAGGAGTTATGTTTAAATAACTGTCATATTGAGTGTTACAGTATACAGTCATATTGAGTAAAACCTCATTTTTGTATTTGCAAACCATTGAAAAACAACTGTATCTAGTAAAACTCACATGTATTCAACATCACAGGCATTTTTAGACATTTGGCACGTTTGGGTTAGGAATTATGTTGGAATACATTTTTATTGTTTTTTTCGCATTATCTCAGGATTCTAAGTACATCACTGTCAAATTGAGTAACAAATCAAATTTTGTTTTTGCAAACCTTACCAAATGTTTTTTTTTCTGGAAAACCCTCGAAGATGCATTTCTTCAGTCATTATTAGACTATTTGCATGTGTATTTTTGGAGTTATGTCTCAAAAACTGTCATTTTGAGTGTGACCAATATGAGGCCAGTAAAATCTAATATTTGTATTTGTGATTCTTTCCAAAATACCAGATTCTGGTAAAACTTACATAAATTCAATATTAAAGGCTTTTTAAGACAAATTTCATATTTGGTTTTGGAGTTATGATTATAAACCTTTCATATTTAGTATGACAGTTACACTGTTATATTGAATAAAAAAACTAACTTGTGTCTTTGCAAACCTTACAAAAATTCATTTTTCTAGTACAACTAACAAAAAAACATATATCTGGGCATTATTAGCCATTTTGCATGTGTTGTTTAGAAGTTATGTTTGAATACATTTTTATTGCTTTTTTCGCATTATCTCAGGATTCTAAGACTATTATAGTCATATTGAGTAAAAAACTACTTTTTGCATTTGCAAGATTTAAAAAAGCATATGTTTCGAGTAAAACTCCCAAAGATGCATTATTTCAGGCATTATTAGCCATTTTTCATGTGTGGTGTAGGAGTTATGTTTAAATAACTGTCATATTGAGTGTTACAGTATACAGTCATATTGAGTAAAACCTCATTTTTGTATTTGCAAACCATTGAAAAACAACTGTATCTAGTAAAACTCACATGTATTCAACATCACAGGCATTTTTAGACATTTGGCACGTTTGGGTTAGGAATTATGTTGGAATACATTTTTATTGTTTTTTTCGCATTATCTCAGGATTCTAAGTACATCACTGTCAAATTGAGTAACAAATCAAATTTTGTTTTTGCAAACCTTACCAAATGTTTTTTTTTCTGGAAAACCCTCGAAGATGCATTTCTTCAGGCATTATTAGACTATTTGCATGTGTATTTTTGGAGTTATGTCTCAAAAACTGTCATTTTGAGTGTGACCAATATGAGGCCAGTAAAATCTAATATTTGTATTTGTGATTCTTTCCAAAATACCAGATTCTGGTAAAACTTACATAAATTCAATATTAAAGGCTTTTTAAGACAAATTTCATATTTGGTTTTGGAGTTATGATTATAAACCTTTCATATTTAGTATGACAGTTACACTGTTATATTGAATAAAAAAACTAACTTGTGTCTTTGCAAACCTTACAAAAATTCATTTTTCTAGTACAACTAACAAAAAAACATATCTCTGGGCATTATTAGCCATTTTGCATGTGTTGTTTAGAAGTTATGTTTGAATACATTTTTATTGCTTTTTTCGCATTATCTCAGGATTCTAAGACTATTATAGTCATATTGAGTAAAAAACTACTTTTTGCATTTGCAAGATTTAAAAAAGCATATGTTTCGAGTAAAACTCCCAAAGATGCATTATTTCAGGCATTATTAGCCATTTTTCATGTGTGGTGTAGGAGTTATGTTTAAATAACTGTCATATTGAGTGTTACAGTATACAGTCATATTGAGTAAAACCTCATTTTTGTATTTGCAAACCATTGAAAAACAACTATATCTAGTAAAACTCACATGTATTCAACATCACAGGCATTTTTAGACATTTGGCACGTTTGGATTAGGAATTATGTTGGAATACATTTTTATTGCTTTTTTCGCATTATCTCAGGATTCTAAGTACATCACTGTCAAATTGAGTAACAAATCAAATTTTGTTTTTGCAAACCTTACCAAATGTTTTTTTTTTCTGGAAAACCCTCGAAGATGCATTTCTTCAGGCATTATTAGACTATTTGCATGTGTATTTTTGGAGTTATGTCTCAAAAACTGTCATTTTGAGTGTGACCAATATGAGGCCAGTAAAATCTAATATTTGTATTTGTGATTCTTTCCAAAATACCAGATTCTGGTAAAACTTACATAAATTCAATATTAAAGGCTTTTTAAGACAATTTTCATATTTGGTTTTGGAGTTATGATTATAAACCTTTCATATTTAGTATGACAGTTACACTGTTATATTGAATAAAAAAACTAACTTGTGTCTTTGCAAACCTTACAAAAATTCATTTTTCTAGTACAACTAACAAAAAAACATATCTCTGGGCATTATTAGCCATTTTGCATCTGTTGTTTAGAAGTTATGTTTGAATACATTTTTATTGCTTTTTTCGCATTATCTCAGGATTCTAAGACTATTATAGTCATATTGAGTAAAAAACTACTTTTTGCATTTGCAAGATTTAAAAAAGCATATGTTTCGAGTAAAACTCCCAAAGATGCATTATTTCAGGCATTATTAGCCATTTTTCATGTTTGGTGTAGGAGTTATGTTTAAATAACTGTCATATTGAGTGTTACAGTATACAGTCATATTGAGTAAAACCTCATTGTAGTATTTGCAAACCATTGAAAAACAACTGTATCTAGTAAAACTCACATGTATTCAATGCCACAGGCATTTTTAGACATTTTGCACGTTTGGATTAGGAATTATGTTGGAATACATTTTTATTGCTTTTTTCGCATTATCTCAGGATTCTAAGTACATCACTGTCAAATTGAGTAACAAATCAAATTTTGTTTTTGCAAACCTTAACAAATGTTTTTTTTCTGGAAAACTCTCGAAGATGCATTTCTTCAGGCATTATTAGACTATTTGCATGTGTATTTTTGGAGTTGTGTTTCAAAAACTGTCATTTTGAGTGTGACCAATATGAGGCCAGTAAAATCTAATATTTGTATTTGGGATTCTTTCCAAAATACCTGATTCTGGTAACTCTTACATAAATTCAATATTAAAGGCTTTTCAAGACAAATTTCATATTTAGTTTTGGAGTTATTATTATAAACCTTTCATATTTAGTATGACAGTTACACTGTTATATTGAATAAAAAAACTAACTTGTGTCTTTGCAAACCTTACAAAAATTCATTTTTCTAGTACAACTAACAAAAAAACATATCTCTGGGCATTATTAGCCATTTTGCATGTGTTGTTTAGAAGTTATGTTTGAATACATTTTTATTGCTTTTTTCGCATTATCTCAGGACTGTAAGACTATTATAGTCGTATTGAGTAAAAAACTACTTTTTGCATTTGCAAGATTTAAAAAAGCATATGTTTCGAGTAAAACTCCCAAAGATGCATTATTTCAGGCATTATTAGCCATTTTTCATGTGTGGTGTAGGAGTTATGTTTAAATAACTGTCATATTGAGTGTTACAGTATACAGTCATATTGAGTAAAACCTCATTGTAGTATTTGCAAACCATTGAAAAACAACTGTATCTAGTAAAACTCACATGTATTCAATGCCACAGGCATTTTTAGACATTTTGCACGTTTGGATTAGGAATTATGTTGGAATACATTTTTATTGCTTTTTTCGCATTATCTCAGGATTCTAAGTACATCACTGTCAAATTGAGTAACAAATCAAATTTTGTTTTTGCAAACCTTAACAAATGTTTTTTTTCTGGAAAACTCTCGAAGATGCATTTCTTCAGGCATTATTAGACTATTTGCATGTGTATTTTTGGAGTTATGTTTCAAAAACTGTCATTTTGAGTGTGACCAATATGAGGCCAGTAAAATCTAATATTTGTATTTGGGATTCTTTCCAAAATACCTGATTCTGGTAACTCTTACATAAATTCAATATTAAAGGCTTTTCAAGACAAATTTCATATTTAGTTTTGGAGTTATTATTATAAACCTTTCATATTTAGTATGACAGTTACACTGTTATATTGAATAAAAAAACTAACTTGTGTCTTTGCAAACCTTACAAAAATTCATTTTTCTAGTACAACTAACAAAAAAAACATATCTCTGGGCATTATTAGCCATTTTGCATGTGTTGTTTAGAAGTTATGTTTGAATACATTTTTGTTGCTTTTTTCGCATTATCTCAGGATTGTAAGACTATTATAGTCGTATTGAGTAAAAAACTACTTTTTGCATTTGCAAGATTTAAAAAAGCATATGTTTCGAGTAAAACTCCCAAAGATGCATTATTTCAGGCATTATTAGCCATTTTTCATGTGTGGTGTAGGAGTTATGTTTAAATAACTGTCATATTGAGTGTTACAGTATACAGTCAGATTGAGTAAAACCTCATTTTTGTATTTGCAAACCATTGAAAAACAACTGTATCTAGTAAAACTCACATGTATTCAACATTACAGGCATTTTTAGACATTTGGCACGTTTGGATTAGGAATTATGTTGGAATACATTTTTATTGCTTTTTTCGCATTATCTCAGGATTCTAAGTACATCACTGTCAAATTGAGTAACAAATCAAATTTTGTTTTTGCAAACCTTACCAAATGTTTTTTTTCTGGAAAACCCTCGAAGATGCATTTCTTCAGGCATTATTAGACTATTTGCATGTGTATTTTTGGAGTTATGTCTCAAAAACTGTCATTTTGAGTGTGACCAATATGAGGCCAGTAAAATCTAATATTTGTATTTGTGATTCTTTCCAAAATACCTGATTCTGGTAAAACTTACATAAATTCAATATTAAAGGCTTTTTAAGACAAATTTCATATTTGGTTTTGGAGTTATGATTATAAACCTTTCATATTTAGTATGACAGTTACACTGTTATATTGAATAAAAAAACTAACTTGTGTCTTTGCAAACCTTACAAAAATTCATTTTTCTAGTACAACTAACAAAAAAACATATCTCTGGGCATTATTAGCCATTTTGCATCTGTTGTTTAGAAGTTATGTTTGAATACATTTTTATTGCTTTTTTCGCATTATCTCAGGATTCTAAGACTATTATAGTCATATTGAGTAAAAAACTACTTTTTGCATTTGCAAGATTTAAAAAAGCATATGTTTCGAGTAAAACTCCCAAAGATGCATTATTTCAGGCATTATTAGCCATTTTTCATGTGTGGTGTAGGAGTTATGTTTAAATAACTGTCATATTGAGTGTTACAGTATACAGTCATATTGAGTAAAACCTCATTTTGTATTTGCAAACCATTGAAAAACAACTATATCTAGTAAAACTCACATGTATTCAACATCACAGGCATTTTTAGACATTTGGCACGTTTGGATTAGGAATTATGTTGGAATACATTTTTATTGCTTTTTTCGCATTATCTCAGGATTCTAAGTACCTCACTGTCAAATTGAGTAACAAATCAAATTTAGTTTTTGCAAACCTTACCAAATGGTTTTTTTTCTGGAAAACCCTCGAAGATGCATTTCTTCAGGCATTATTAGACTATTTGCATGTGTATTTTTGGAGTTATGTCTCAAAAACTGTCATTTTGAGTGTGACCAATATGAGGCCAGTAAAATCTAATATTTGTATTTGTGATTCTTTCCAAAATACCAGATTCTGGTAAAACTTACATAAATTCAATATTAAAGGCTTTTTAAGACAAATTTCATATTTGGTTTTGGAGTTATGATTATAAACCTTTCATATTTAGTATGACAGTTACACTGTTATATTGAATAAAAAAACTAACTTGTGTCTTTGCAAACCTTACAAAAATTCATTTTTCTAGTACAACTAACAAAAAAACATATCTCTGGGCCATTATTAGCCATTTTGCATGTGTTGTTTAGAAGTTATGTTTGAATACATTTTTATTGCTTTTTTCGCATTATCTCAGGATTCTAAGACTATTATAGTCATATTGAGTAAAAAACTACTTTTTGCATTTGCAAGATTTAAAAAAGCATATGTTTCGAGTAAAACTCCCAAAGATGCATTATTTCAGGCATTATTAGCCATTTTTCATGTGTGGTGTAGGAGTTATGTTTAAATAACTGTCATATTGAGTGTTACAGTATACAGTCATATTGAGTAAAACCTCATTTTTGTATTTGCAAACCATTGAAAAACAACTGTATCTAGTAAAACTCACATGTATTCAATGTCACAGGCATTTTTAGACATTTTGCACGTTTGGATTAGGAATTATGTTGGAATACATTTTTATTGCTTTTTTCGCATTATCTCAGGATTCTAAGTACATCACTGTCAAATTGAGTAACAAATCAAATTTTGCAAACCTTACCAAATGTTTTTTTTCTGGAAAACTCTCGAAGATGCATTTCTTCAGGCATTATTAGACTATTTGCATGTGTATTTTTGTAGTTATGTTTCAAAAACTGTCATTTTGAGTGTGACCAATATGAGGCCAGTAAAATCTAATATTTGTATTTGGGATTCTTTCCAAAATACCTGATTCTGGTAACTCTTACATAAATTCAATATTAAAGGCTTTTCAAGACAAATTTCATATTTAGTTTTGGAGTTATTATTATAAACCTTTCATATTTAGTATGACAGTTACACTGTTATATTGAATAAAAAAACTAACTTGTGTCTTTGCAAACCTTACAAAAATTCATTTTTCTAGTACAACTAACAAAAAAACATATCTCTGGGCATTATTAGCCAGTTTGCATGTGTTGTTTAGAAGTTATGTTTGAATACATTTTTATTGCTTTTTTCGCATTATCTCAGGATTGTAAGACTATTATAGTCATATTGAGTAAAAAACTACTTTTTGCATTTGCAAGATTTAAAAAAGCATATGTTTCGAGTAAAACTCCCAAAGATGCATTATTTCAGGCATTATTAGCCATTTTTCATGTGTGGTGTAGGAGTTATGTTTAAATAACTGTCATATTGAGTGTTACAGTATACAGTCAGATTGAGTAAAACCTCATTTTTGTATTTGCAAACCAATGAAAAACAACTGTATCTAGTAAAACTCACATGTATTCAACATCACAGGCATTTTTAGACATTTGGCACGTTTGGATTAGGAATTATGTTGGAATACATTTTTATTGCTTTTTTCGCATTATCTCAGGATTCTAAGTACATCACTGTCAAATTGAGTAACAAATCAAATTTTGTTTTTGCAAACCTTACCAAATGTTTTTTTTTCTGGAAAACCCTCGAAGATGCATTTCTTCAGGCATTATTAGACTATTTGCATGTGTATTTTTGGAGTTATGTCTCAAAAACTGTCATTTTGAGTGTGACCAATATGAGGCCAGTAAAATCTAATATTTGTATTTGTGATTCTTTCCAAAATACCTGATTCTGGTAAAACTTACATAAATTCAATATTAAAGGCTTTTTAAGACAAATTTCATATTTGGTTTTGGAGTTATGATTATAAACCTTTCATATTTAGTATGACAGTTACACTGTTATATTGAATAAAAAAACTAACTTGTGTCTTTGCAAACCTTACAAAAATTCATTTTTCTAGTACAACTAACAAAAAAACATATCTCTGGGCATTATTAGCCATTTTGCATGTGTTGTTTAGAAGTTATGTTTGAATACATTTTTATTGCTTTTTTCGCATTATCTCAGGATTCTAAGACTATTATAGTCATATTGAGTAAAAAACTACTTTTTGCATTTGCAAGATTTAAAAAAGGATATATTTCGAGTAAAACTCCCAAAGATGCATTATTTCAGGCATTATTAGCCATTTTTCATGTGTGGTGTAGGAGTTATGTTTAAATAACTGTCATATTGAGTCTTACAGTAAACAGTTATATTGAGTAAAACCTCATTTTTGTATTTGCAAACCATTGAAAAACAACTGTATCTAGTAAAACTCACATGTATTCAACATCACAGGCATTTTTAGACATTTGGCACGTTTGGATTAGGAATTATGTTGGAATACATTTTTATTGCTTTTTTCGCATTATCTCAGGATTCTAAGTACATCACTGTCAAATTGAGTAACAAATCAAATTTTGTTTTTGCAAACCTTACCAAATGTTTTTTTTCTGGAAAACTCTCGAAGATGCATTTCTTCAGGCATTATTAGACTATTTGCATGTGTATTTTTGGAGTTATGTCTCAAAAACTGTCATTTGAGTGTGACCAATATGAGGCCAGTAAAATCTAATATTTCTTTCCAAAATACCTGATTCTGGTAAAACTTACATAAATTCAATATTAAAGGCTTTTTAAGACAAATTTCATATTTGGTTTTGGAGTTATGATTATAAACCTTTCATATTTAGTATGACAGTTACACTGTTATATTGAATAAAAAAACTAACTTGTGTCTTTGCAAACCTTACAAAAATTCATTTTTCTAGTACAACTAACAAAAAAACATATCTCTGGGCATTATTAGCCATTTTGCATGTGTTGTTTAGAAGTTATGTTTGAATACATTTTTATTGCTTTTTTCGCATTATCTCAGGATTCTAAGTACATTAGTGTCACATTGAGTAACAAATCAAATTTTGTTTTTGCAAACCTTACCAAATGTTTTTTTTCTGGAAAACTCTCGAAGATGCATTTCTTCAGGCATTATTAGACATTTTGCATGTGTATTTTTGGAGTTATGTTTCAACAAATGTCATTTTGAGCGTGACCAATATGAGGCCATTAAAATCTAATATTTGTATTTGTGATTCTTTCCAAAATACCTGATTCTGCTAAAACTTACATGAACTCAATATTAAAGGCTTTTTAAGACAAATTTCATATTTGGTTTTGGAGTTATGATTATAAACCTTTCATATTTAGTATGACAGTTACACTGTTATATTGAATAAAAAAACTAACTTGTGTCTTTGCAAACCTTACAAAAATTCATTTTTCTAGTACAACTAACAAAAAAACATATCTCTGGGCATTATTAGCCATTTTTCATGTGTTGTTTAGAAGTTATGTTTGAATACATTTTTATTGCTTTTTTCGCATTATCTCAGGATTCTAAGACTATTATAGTCATATTGAGTAAAAAACTACTTTTTGCATTTGCAAGATTTAAAAAAGCATATGTTTCTAGTGAAACCCCCAAAGATGCATTATTTCAGGCATTATTAGCCATTTTTCATGTGTGGTGTAGGAGTTATGTTTAAATAACTGTCATATTGAGTGTTACAGTATACAGTCATATTGAGTAAAACCTCATTTTTGTATTTGCAAACCATTGAAAAACTACTGTATCTAGTAAAACTCACATGTATTCAATATCACAGGCATTTTTAGACATTTTGCACGTTTGGATTAGGAATTATGTTGGAATACATTTTTATTGCCTTTTTCGCATTATCTCAGGATTCTAAGTACATCGCTGTCAAATTGAGTAACAAATCAAATTTTGCAAACCTTACCAAATGTTTTTTTTCTGGAAAACTCTCGAAGATGCATTTCTTCGGGCATTATTAGACTATTTGCATGTGTATTTTTGGAGTTATGTTTCAAAAACTGTCATTTTGAGTGTGACCAATATGAGGCCAGTAAAATCTAATATTTGTATTTGGGATTCTTTCCAAAATACCTGATTCTGGTAACTCTTACATAAATTCAATATTAAAGGCTTTTCAAGACAAATTTCATATTTAGTTTTGGAGTTATTATTATAAACCTTTCATATTTAGTATGACAGTTACACTGTTATATTGAATAAAAAAACTAACTTGTGTCTTTGCAAACCTTACAAAAATTCATTTTTCTAGTACAACTAACAAAAAACATATCTCTGGGCATTAGTAGCCATTTTGCATGTGTTGTTTAGAAGATATGTTTGAATACATTTTTATTGCTTTTTTCGCATTATCTCAGGATTCTAAGACTATTATAGTCATATTGAGTAAAAAACTACTTTTTGCATTTGCAAGATTTAAAAAAGCATATGTTTCGAGTAAAACTCCCAAAGATGCATTATTTCAGGAATTATTAGCCATTTTTCATGTGTGGTGTAGGAGTTATGTTTAAATAACTGTCATATTGAGTGTTACAGTATACAGTTATATTGAGTAAAACCTCATTTTTGTATTTGCAAACCATTGAAAAACAACTGTATCTAGTAAAACTCACATGTATTCAACATCACAGGCATTTTTAGACATTTGGCACGTTTGGATTAGGAATTATGTTGGAATACATTTTTATTGCTTTTTTCGCATTATCTCAGGATTCTAAGTACATCACTGTCAAATTGAGTAACAAATCAAATTTTGCAAACCTTACCAAATGTTTTTTTTCTGGAAAACTCTCGAAGATGCATTTCTTCGGGCATTATTAGACTATTTGCATGTGTATTTTTGGAGTTATGTTTCAAAAACTGTCATTTTGAGTGTGACCAATATGAGGCCAGTAAAATCTAATATTTGTATTTGGGATTCTTTCCAAAATACCTGATTCTGGTAACTCTTACATAAATTCAATATTAAAGGCTTTTCAAGACAAATTTCATATTTAGTTTTGGAGTTATTATTATAAACCTTTCATATTTAGTATGACAGTTACACTGTTATATTGAATAAAAAAACTAACTTGTGTCTTTGCAAACCTTACAAAAATTCATTTTTCTAGTACAACTAACAAAAAACATATCTCTGGGCATTATTAGCCATTTTGCATGTGTTGTTTAGAAGATATGTTTGAATACATTTTTATTGCTTTATTCGCATTATCTCAGGATTCTAAGACTATTATAGTCATATTGAGTAAAAAACTACTTTTTGCATTTGCAAGATTTAAAAAAGCATATGTTTCGAGTAAAACTCCCAAAGATGCATTATTTCAGGCATTATTAGCCATTTTTCATGTGTGGTGTAGGAGTTATGTTTAAATAACTGTCATATTGAGTGTTACAGTATACAGTCATATTGAGTAAAACCTCATTTTTGTATTTGCAAACCATTGAAAAACAACTGTATCTAGTAAAACTCACATGTATTCAACATCACAGGCATTTTTAGACATTTGGCACGTTTGGATTAGGAATTATGTTGGAATACATTTTTATTGCTTTTTTCGCATTATCTCAGGATTCTAAGTACATCACTGTCAAATTGAGTAACAAATCAAATTTTGCAAACCTTACCAAATGTTTTTTTTCTGGAAAACTCTCGAAGATGCATTTCTTCGGGCATTATTAGACTATTTGCATGTGTATTTTTGGAGTTATGTTTCAAAAACTGTCATTTTGAGTGTGACCAATATGAGGCCAGTAAAATCTAATATTTGTATTTGGGATTCTTTCCAAAATACCTGATTCTGGTAACTCTTACATAAATTCAATATTAAAGGCTTTTCAAGACAAATTTCATATTTAGTTTTGGAGTTATTATTATAAACCTTTCATATTTAGTATGACAGTTACACTGTTATATTGAATAAAAAAACTAACTTGTGTCTTTGCAAACCTTACAAAAATTCATTTTTCTAGTACAACTAACAAAAAAACATATCTCTGGGCATTATTAGCCATTTTGCATGTGTTGTTTAGAAGATATGTTTGAATACATTTTTATTGCTTTTTTCGCATTATCTCAGGATTCTAAGACTATTATAGTCATATTGAGTAAAAAACTACTTTTTGCATTTGCAAGATTTAAAAAAGCATATGTTTCGAGTAAAACTCCCAAAGATGCATTATTTCAGGCATTATTAGCCATTTTTCATGTGTGGTGTAGGAGTTATGTTTAAATAACTGTCATATTGAGTGTTACAGTATACAGTCATATTGAGTAAAACCTCATTTTTGTATTTGCAAACCATTGAAAAACAACTGTATCTAGTAAAACTCACATGTATTCAACATCACAGGCATTTTTAGACATTTGGCACGTTTGGATTAGGAATTATGTTGGAATACATTTTTATTGCTTTTTTCGCATTATCTCAGGATTCTAAGTACATCACTGTCAAATTGAGTAACAAATCAAATTTTGTTTTTGCAAACCTTACCAAATGTTTTTTTTTCTGGAAAACCCTCGAAGATGCATTTCTTCAGGCATTATTAGACTATTTGCATGTGTATTTTTGGAGTTATGTCTCAAAAACTGTCATTTTGAGTGTGACCAATATGAGGCCAGTAAAATCTAATATTTGTATTTGTGATTCTTTCCAAAATACCTGATTCTGGTAAAACTTACATAAATTCAATATTAAAGGCTTTTTAAGACAAATTTCATATTTGGTTTTGGAGTTATGATTATAAACCTTTCATATTTAGTATGACAGTTACACTGTTATATTGAATAAAAAAAACTAACTTGTGTCTTTGCAAACCTTACAAAAATTCATTTTTCTAGTACAACTAACAAAAAAACATATCTCTGGGCATTATTAGCCATTTTGCATCTGTTGTTTAGAAGTTATGTTTGAATACATTTTTATTGCTTTTTTCGCATTATCTCAGGATTCTAAGACTATTATAGTCATATTGAGTAAAAAACTACTTTTTGCATGTGCAAGATTTAAAAAAGCATATGTTTCGAGTAAAACTCCCAAAGATGCATTATTTCAGGCATTATTAGCCATTTTTCATGTTTGGTGTAGGAGTTATGTTTAAATAACTGTCATATTGAGTGTTACAGTATACAGTCATATTGAGTAAAACCTCATTGTAGTATTTGCAAACCATTGAAAAACAACTGTATCTAGTAAAACTCACATGTATTCAATGCCACAGGCATTTTTAGACATTTTGCACGTTTGGATTAGGAATTATGTTGGAATAAATTTTTATTGCTTTTTTCGCATTATCTCAGGATTCTAAGTACATCACTGTCAAATTGAGTAACAAATCAAATTTTGTTTTTGCAAACCTTAACAAATGTTTTTTTTCTGGAAAACTCTCGAAGATGCATTTCTTCAGGCATTATTAGACTATTTGCATGTGTATTTTTGGAGTTATGTCTCAAAAACTGTCATTTTGAGTGTGACCAATATGAGGCCAGTAAAATCTAATATTTGTATTTGTGATTCTTTCCAAAATACCTGATTCTGGTAAAACTTACATAAATTCAATATTAAAGGCTTTTCAAGACAAATTTCATATTTGGTTTTGGAGTTATGATTATAAACCTTTCATATTTAGTATGACAGTTACACTGTTATATTGAATAAAAAAACTAACTTGTGTCTTTGCAAACCTTACAAAAATTCATTTTTCTAGTACAACTAACAAAAAAACATATCTCTGGGCATTATTAGCCATTTTGCATCTGTTGTTTAGAAGGTATGTTTGAATACATTTTTATTGCTTTTTTCGCATTATCTCAGGATTCTAAGACTATTATAGTCATATTGAGTAAAAAACTACTTTTTGCATGTGCAAGATTTAAAAAAGCATATGTTTCGAGTAAAACTCCCAAAGATGCATTATTTCAGGCATTATTAGCCATTTTTCATGTGTGGTGTAGGAGTTATGTTTAAATAACTGTCATATTGAGTGTTACAGTATACAGTCATATTGAGTAAAACCTCATTGTAGTATTTGCAAACCATTGAAAAACAACTGTATCTAGTAAAACTCACATGTAATCAATGTCACAGGCATTTTTAGACATTTTGCACGTTTGGATTAGGAATTATGTTGGAATACATTTTTATTGCTTTTTTCGCATTATCTCAGGATTCTAAGTACATCACTGTCAAATTGAGTAACAAATCAAATTTTGTTTTTGCAAACCTTAACAAATGTTTTTTTTCTGGAAAACTCTCGAAGATGCATTTCTTCAGGCATTATTAGACTATTTGCATGTGTATTTTTGGAGTTATGTTTCAAAAACTGTCATTTTGAGTGTGACCAATATGAGGCCAGTAAAATCTAATATTTGTATTTGGGATTCTTTCCAAAATACCTGATTCTGGTAACTCTTACATAAATTCAATATTAAAGGCTTTTCAAGACAAATTTCATATTTAGTTTTGGAGTTATTATTATAAACCTTTCATATTTAGTATGACAGTTACACTGTTATATTGAATAAATAAACTAACTTGTATCTTTGCAAACCTTACAAAAATTCATTTTTCTAGTACAACTAACAAAAAAACATATCTCTGGGCATTACTAGCCATTTTGCATGTGTTGTTTAGAAGTTATGTTTGAATACATTTTTATTGCTTTTTTCGCATTATCTCAGGATTCTAAGACTATTATAGTCATATTGAGTAAAAAACTACTTTTTGCATTTGCAAGATTTAAAAAAGCATATGTTTCGAGTAAAACTCCCAAAGATGCATTATTTCAGGCATTATTAGCCATTTTTCATGTGTGGTGTAGGAGTTATGTTTAAATAACTGTCATATTGAGTGTTACAGTATACAGTCATATTGAGTAAAACCTCATTGTAGTATTTGCAAACCATTGAAAAACAACTGTATCTAGTAAAACTCACATGTAATCAATGTCACAGGCATTTTTAGACATTTTGCACGTTTGGATTAGGAATTATGTTGGAATACATTTTTATTGCTTTTTTCGCATTATCTCAGGATTCTAAGTACATCACTGTCAAATTGAGTAACAAATCAAATTTTGTTTTTGCAAACCTTAACAAATGTTTTTTTTCTGGAAAACTCTCGAAGATGCATTTCTTCAGGCATTATTAGACTATTTGCATGTGTATTTTTGGAGTTATGTTTCAAAAACTGTCATTTTGAGTGTGACCAATATGAGGCCAGTAAAATCTAATATTTGTATTTGGGATTCTTTCCAAAATACCTGATTCTGGTAACTCTTACATAAATTCAATATTAAAGGCTTTTCAAGACAAATTTCATATTTAGTTTTGGAGTTATTATTATAAACCTTTCATATTTAGTATGACAGTTACACTGTTATATTGAATAAAAAAACTAACTTGTGTCTTTGCAAACCTTACAAAAATTCATTTTTCTAGTACAACTAACAAAAAACATATCTCTGGGCATTAGTAGCCATTTTGCATGTGTTGTTTAGAAGATATGTTTGAATACATTTTTATTGCTTTTTTCGCATTATCTCAGGATTCTAAGACTATTATAGTCATATTGAGTAAAAAACTACTTTTTGCATTTGCAAGATTTAAAAAAGCATATGTTTCGAGTAAAACTCCCAAAGATGCATTATTTCAGGCATTATTAGCCATTTTTCATGTGTGGTGTAGGAGTTATGTTTAAATAACTGTCATATTGAGTGTTACAGTATACAGTCATATTGAGTAAAACCTCATTTTTGTATTTGCAAACCATTGAAAAACAACTGTATCTAGTAAAACTCACATGTATTCAACATCACAGGCATTTTTAGACATTTGGCACGTTTGGATTAGGAATTATGTTGGAATACATTTTTATTGCTTTTTTCGCATTATCTCAGGATTCTAAGTACATCACTGTCAAATTGAGTAACAAATCAAATTTTGCAAACCTTACCAAATGTTTTTTTTCTGGAAAACTCTCGAAGATGCATTTCTTCGGGCATTATTAGACTATTTGCATGTGTATTTTTGGAGTTATGTTTCAAAAACTGTCATTTTGAGTGTGACCAATATGAGGCCAGTAAAATCTAATATTTGTATTTGGGATTCTTTCCAAAATACCTGATTCTGGTAACTCTTACATAAATTCAATATTAAAGGCTTTTCAAGACAAATTTCATATTTAGTTTTGGAGTTATTATTATAAACCTTTCATATTTAGTATGACAGTTACACTGTTATATTGAATAAAAAAACTAACTTGTGTCTTTGCAAACCTTACAAAAATTCATTTTTCTAGTACAACTAACAAAAAACATATCTCTGGGCATTATTAGCCATTTTGCATGTGTTGTTTAGAAGTTATGTTGGAATACATTTTTATTGCTTTTTTCGCATTATCTCAGGATTCTAAGTACCTCACTGTCAAATTGAGTAACAAATCAAATTTAGTTTTTGCAAACCTTACCAAATGTTTTTTTTTTCTGGAAAACCCTCGAAGATGCATTTCTTCAGGCATTATTAGACTATTTGCATGTGTATTTTTGGAGTTATGTCTCAAAAACTGTCATTTTGAGTGTGACCAATATGAGGCCAGTAAAATCTGATATTTGTATTTGTGATTCTTTCCAAAATACCAGATTCTGGTAAAACTTACATAAATTCAATATTAAAGGCTTTTTAAGACAAATTTCATATTTGGTTTTGGAGTTATGATTATAAACCTTTCATATTTAGTATGACAGTTACACTGTTATATTGAATAAAAAACTAACTTGTGTCTTTGCAAACCTTACAAAAATTCATTTTTCTAGTACAACTAACAAAAAAACATATCTCTGGGCATTATTAGCCATTTTGCATGTGTTGTTTAGAAGTTATGTTTGAATACATTTTTATTGCTTTTTTCGCATTATCTCAGGATTCTAAGACTATTATAGTCATATTGAGTAAAAAACTACTTTTTGCATTTGCAAGATTTAAAAAAGCATATGTTTCGAGTAAAACTCCCAAAGATGCATTATTTCAGGCATTATTAGCCATTTTTCATGTGTGGTGTAGGAGTTATGTTTAAATAACTGTCATATTGAGTGTTACAGTATACAGTCATATTGAGTAAAACCTCATTTTTGTATTTGCAAACCATTGAAAAACAACTGTATCTAGTAAAACTCACATGTATTCAATGTCACAGGCATTTTTAGACATTTGGCACGTTTGGATTAGGAATTATGTTGGAATACATTTTTATTGCTTTTTTCGCATTATCTCAGGATTCTAAGTACATCACTGTCAAATTGAGTAACAAATCAAATTTTGCAAACCTTACCAAATGTTTTTTTTCTGGAAAACTCTCGAAGATGCATTTCTTCAGGCATTATTAGACTATTTGCATGTGTATTTTTGTAGTTATGTTTCAAAAACTGTCATTTTGAGTGTGACCAATATGAGGCCAGTAAAATCTAATATTTGTATTTGGGATTCTTTCCAAAATACCTGATTCTGGTAACTCTTACATAAATTCAATATTAAAGGCTTTTCAAGACAAATTTCATATTTAGTTTTGGAGTTATTATTATAAACCTTTCATATTTAGTATGACAGTTACACTGTTATATTGAATAAAAAAACTAACTTGTGTCTTTGCAAACCTTACAAAAATTCATTTTTCTAGTACAACTAACAAAAAAACATATCTCTGGGCATTATTAGCCAGTTTGCATGTGTTGTTTAGAAGTTATGTTTGAATACATTTTTATTGCTTTTTTCGCATTATCTCAGGATTGTAAGACTATTATAGTCATATTGAGTAAAAAACTACTTTTTGCATTTGCAAGATTTAAAAAAGCATATGTTTCGAGTAAAACTCCCAAAGATGCATTATTTCAGGCATTATTAGCCATTTTTCATGTGTGGTGTAGGAGTTATGTTTAAATAACTGTCATATTGAGTGTTACAGTATACAGTCAGATTGAGTAAAACCTCATTTTTGTATTTGCAAACCAATGAAAAACAACTGTATCTAGTAAAACTCACATGTATTCAACATCACAGGCATTTTTAGACATTTGGCACGTTTGGATTAGGAATTATGTTGGAATACATTTTTATTGCTTTTTTCGCATTATCTCAGGATTCTAAGTACATCACTGTCAAATTGAGTAACAAATCAAATTTTGTTTTTGCAAACCTTACCAAATGTTTTTTTTCTGGAAAACCCTCGAAGATGCATTTCTTCAGGCATTATTAGACTATTTGCATGTGTATTTTTGGAGTTATGTCTCAAAAACTGTCATTTTGAGTGTGACAATATGAGGCCAGTAAAATCTAATATTTGTATTTGTGATTCTTTCCAAAATACGTGATTCTGGTAAAACTTACATAAATTCAATATTAAAGGCTTTTTAAGACAAATTTCATATTTGGTTTTGGAGTTATGATTATAAACCTTTCATATTTAGTATGACAGTTACACTGTTATATTGAATAAAAAAACTAACTTGTGTCTTTGCAAACCTTACAAAAATTCATTTTTCTAGTACAACTAACAAAAAAACATATCTCTGGGCATTATTAGCCATTTTGCATGTGTTGTTTAGAAGTTATGTTTGAATACATTTTTATTGCTTTTTTCGCATTATCTCAGGATTCTAAGACTATTATAGTCATATTGAGTAAAAAACTACTTTTTGCATTTGCAAGATTTAAAAAAGGATATATTTCGAGTAAAACTCCCAAAGATGCATTATTTCAGGCATTATTAGCCATTTTTCATGTGTGGTGTAGGAGTTATGTTTAAATAACTGTCATATTGAGTCTTACAGTAAACAGTTATATTGAGTAAAACCTCATTTTTGTATTTGCAAACCATTGAAAAACAACTGTATCTAGTAAAACTCACATGTATTCAACATCACAGGCATTTTTAGACATTTGGCACGTTTGGATTAGGAATTATGTTGGAATACATTTTTATTGCTTTTTTCGCATTATCTCAGGATTCTAAGTACATCACTGTCAAATTGAGTAACAAATCAAATTTTGTTTTTGCAAACCTTACCAAATGTTTTTTTTCTGGAAAACTCTCGAAGATGCATTTCTTCAGGCATTATTAGACTATTTGCATGTGTATTTTTGGAGTTATGTCTCAAAAACTGTCATTTTGAGTGTGACCAATATGAGGCCAGTAAAATCTAATATTTCTTTCCAAAATACCTGATTCTGGTAAAACTTACATAAATTCAATATTAAAGGCTTTTTAAGACAAATTTCATATTTGGTTTTGGAGTTATGATTATAAACCTTTCATATTTAGTATGACAGTTACACTGTTATATTGAATAAAAAAACTAACTTGTGTCTTTGCAAACCTTACAAAAATTCATTTTTCTAGTACAACTAACAAAAAAACATATCTCTGGGCATTATTAGCCATTTTGCATGTGTTGTTTAGAAGTTATGTTTGAATACATTTTTATTGCTTTTTTCGCATTATCTCAAGATTCTAAGTACATTAGTGTCACATTGAGTAACAAATCAAATTTTGTTTTTGCAAACCTTACCAAATGTTTTTTTTCTGGAAAACTCTCGAAGATGCATTTCTTCAGGCATTATTAGACATTTTGCATGTGTATTTTTGGAGTTATGTTTCAACAAATGTCATTTTGAGCGTGACCAATATGAGGCCATTAAAATCTAATATTTGTATTTGTGATTCTTTCCAAAATACCTGATTCTGCTAAAACTTACATGAACTCAATATTAAAGGCTTTTTAAGACAAATTTCATATTTGGTTTTGGAGTTATGATTATAAACCTTTCATATTTAGTATGACAGTTACACTGTTATATTGAATAAAAAAACTAACTTGTGTCTTTGCAAACCTTACAAAAATTCATTTTTCTAGTACAACTAACAAAAAAACATATCTCTGGGCATTATTAGCAATTTTTCATGTGTTGTTTAGAAGTTATGTTTGAATACATTTTTATTGCTTTTTTCGCATTATCTCAGGATTCTAAGACTATTATAGTCATATTGAGTAAAAAACTACTTTTTGCATTTGCAAGATTTAAAAAAGCATATGTTTCTAGTGAAACCCCCAAAGATGCATTATTTCAGGCATTATTAGCCATTTTTCATGTGTGGTGTAGGAGTTATGTTTAAATAACTGTCATATTGAGTGTTACAGTATACAGTCATATTGAGTAAAACCTCATTTTTGTATTTGCAAACCATTGAAAAACTACTGTATCTAGTAAAACTCACATGTATTCAATATCACAGGCATTTTTAGACATTTTGCACGTTTGGATTAGGAATTATGTTGGAATACATTTTTATTGCCTTTTTCGCATTATCTCAGGATTCTAAGTACATCGCTGTCAAATTGAGTAACAAATCAAATTTTGCAAACCTTACCAAATGTTTTTTTTCTGGAAAACTCTCGAAGATGCATTTCTTCGGGCATTATTAGACTATTTGCATGTGTATTTTTGGAGTTATGTTTCAAAAACTGTCATTTTGAGTGTGACCAATATGAGGCCAGTAAAATCTAATATTTGTATTTGGGATTCTTTCCAAAATACCTGATTCTGGTAACTCTTACATAAATTCAATATTAAAGGCTTTTCAAGACAAATTTCATATTTAGTTTTGGAGTTATTATTATAAACCTTTCATATTTAGTATGACAGTTACACTGTTATATTGAATAAAAAAACTAACTTGTGTCTTTGCAAACCTTACAAAAATTCATTTTTCTAGTACAACTAACAAAAAACATATCTCTGGGCATTAGTAGCCATTTTGCATGTGTTGTTTAGAAGATATGTTTGAATACATTTTTATTGCTTTTTTCGCATTATCTCAGGATTCTAAGACTATTATAGTCATATTGAGTAAAAAACTACTTTTTGCATTTGCAAGATTTAAAAAAGCATATGTTTCGAGTAAAACTCCCAAAGATGCATTATTTCAGGAATTATTAGCCATTTTTCATGTGTGGTGTAGGAGTTATGTTTAAATAACTGTCATATTGAGTGTTACAGTATACAGTTATATTGAGTAAAACCTCATTTTTGTATTTGCAAACCATTGAAAAACAACTGTATCTAGTAAAACTCACATGTATTCAACATCACAGGCATTTTTAGACATTTGGCACGTTTGGATTAGGAATTATGTTGGAATACATTTTTATTGCTTTTTTCGCATTATCTCAGGATTCTAAGTACATCACTGTCAAATTGAGTAACAAATCAAATTTTGCAAACCTTACCAAATGTTTTTTTTCTGGAAAACTCTCGAAGATGCATTTCTTCGGGCATTATTAGACTATTTGCATGTGTATTTTTGGAGTTATGTTTCAAAAACTGTCATTTTGAGTGTGACCAATATGAGGCCAGTAAAATCTAATATTTGTATTTGGGATTCTTTCCAAAATACCTGATTCTGGTAACTCTTACATAAATTCAATATTAAAGGCTTTTCAAGACAAATTTCATATTTAGTTTTGGAGTTATTATTATAAACCTTTCATATTTAGTATGACAGTTACACTGTTATATTGAATAAAAAAACTAACTTGTGTCTTTGCAAACCTTACAAAAATTCATTTTTCTAGTACAACTAACAAAAAACATATCTCTGGGCATTATTAGCCATTTTGCATGTGTTGTTTAGAAGATATGTTTGAATACATTTTTATTGCTTTATTCGCATTATCTCAGGATTCTAAGACTATTATAGTCATATTGAGTAAAAAACTACTTTTTGCATTTGCAAGATTTAAAAAAGCATATGTTTCGAGTAAAACTCCCAAAGATGCATTATTTCAGGCATTATTAGCCATTTTTCATGTGTGGTGTAGGAGTTATGTTTAAATAACTGTCATATTGAGTGTTACAGTATACAGTCATATTGAGTAAAACCTCATTTTTGTATTTGCAAACCATTGAAAAACAACTGTATCTAGTAAAACTCACATGTATTCAACATCACAGGCATTTTTAGACATTTGGCACGTTTGGATTAGGAATTATGTTGGAATACATTTTTATTGCTTTTTTCGCATTATCTCAGGATTCTAAGTACATCACTGTCAAATTGAGTAACAAATCAAATTTTGCAAACCTTACCAAATGTTTTTTTTCTGGAAAACTCTCGAAGATGCATTTCTTCGGGCATTATTAGACTATTTGCATGTGTATTTTTGGAGTTATGTTTCAAAAACTGTCATTTTGAGTGTGACCAATATGAGGCCAGTAAAATCTAATATTTGTATTTGGGATTCTTTCCAAAATACCTGATTCTGGTAACTCTTACATAAATTCAATATTAAAGGCTTTTCAAGACAAATTTCATATTTAGTTTTGGAGTTATTATTATAAACCTTTCATATTTAGTATGACAGTTACACTGTTATATTGAATAAAAAAACTAACTTGTGTCTTTGCAAACCTTACAAAAATTCATTTTTCTAGTACAACTAACAAAAAAACATATCTCTGGGCATTATTAGCCATTTTGCATGTGTTGTTTAGAAGATATGTTTGAATACATTTTTATTGCTTTTTTCGCATTATCTCAGGATTCTAAGACTATTATAGTCATATTGAGTAAAAAACTACTTTTTGCATTTGCAAGATTTAAAAAAGCATATGTTTCGAGTAAAACTCCCAAAGATGCATTATTTCAGGCATTATTAGCCATTTTTCATGTGTGGTGTAGGAGTTATGTTTAAATAACTGTCATATTGAGTGTTACAGTATACAGTCATATTGAGTAAAACCTCATTTTTGTATTTGCAAACCATTGAAAAACAACTGTATCTAGTAAAACTCACATGTATTCAACATCACAGGCATTTTTAGACATTTGGCACGTTTGGATTAGGAATTATGTTGGAATACATTTTTATTGCTTTTTTCGCATTATCTCAGGATTCTAAGTACATCACTGTCAAATTGAGTAACAAATCAAATTTTGTTTTTGCAAACCTTACCAAATGTTTTTTTTTCTGGAAAACCCTCGAAGATGCATTTCTTCAGGCATTATTAGACTATTTGCATGTGTATTTTTGGAGTTATGTCTCAAAAACTGTCATTTTGAGTGTGACCAATATGAGGCCAGTAAAATCTAATATTTGTATTTGTGATTCTTTCCAAAATACCTGATTCTGGTAAAACTTACATAAATTCAATATTAAAGGCTTTTTAAGACAAATTTCATATTTGGTTTTGGAGTTATGATTATAAACCTTTCATATTTAGTATGACAGTTACACTGTTATATTGAATAAAAAAAACTAACTTGTGTCTTTGCAAACCTTACAAAAATTCATTTTTCTAGTACAACTAACAAAAAAACATATCTCTGGGCATTATTAGCCATTTTGCATCTGTTGTTTAGAAGTTATGTTTGAATACATTTTTATTGCTTTTTTCGCATTATCTCAGGATTCTAAGACTATTATAGTCATATTGAGTAAAAAACTACTTTTTGCATGTGCAAGATTTAAAAAAGCATATGTTTCGAGTAAAACTCCCAAAGATGCATTATTTCAGGCATTATTAGCCATTTTTCATGTTTGGTGTAGGAGTTATGTTTAAATAACTGTCATATTGAGTGTTACAGTATACAGTCATATTGAGTAAAACCTCATTGTAGTATTTGCAAACCATTGAAAAACAACTGTATCTAGTAAAACTCACATGTATTCAATGCCACAGGCATTTTTAGACATTTTGCACGTTTGGATTAGGAATTATGTTGGAATAAATTTTTATTGCTTTTTTCGCATTATCTCAGGATTCTAAGTACATCACTGTCAAATTGAGTAACAAATCAAATTTTGTTTTTGCAAACCTTAACAAATGTTTTTTTTCTGGAAAACTCTCGAAGATGCATTTCTTCAGGCATTATTAGACTATTTGCATGTGTATTTTTGGAGTTATGTCTCAAAAACTGTCATTTTGAGTGTGACCAATATGAGGCCAGTAAAATCTAATATTTGTATTTGTGATTCTTTCCAAAATACCTGATTCTGGTAAAACTTACATAAATTCAATATTAAAGGCTTTTCAAGACAAATTTCATATTTGGTTTTGGAGTTATGATTATAAACCTTTCATATTTAGTATGACAGTTACACTGTTATATTGAATAAAAAAACTAACTTGTGTCTTTGCAAACCTTACAAAAATTCATTTTTCTAGTACAACTAACAAAAAAACATATCTCTGGGCATTATTAGCCATTTTGCATCTGTTGTTTAGAAGTTATGTTTGAATACATTTTTATTGCTTTTTTCGCATTATCTCAGGATTCTAAGACTATTATAGTCATATTGAGTAAAAAACTACTTTTTGCATGTGCAAGATTTAAAAAAGCATATGTTTCGAGTAAAACTCCCAAAGATGCATTATTTCAGGCATTATTAGCCATTTTTCATGTGTGGTGTAGGAGTTATGTTTAAATAACTGTCATATTGAGTGTTACAGTATACAGTCATATTGAGTAAAACCTCATTGTAGTATTTGCAAACCATTGAAAAACAACTGTATCTAGTAAAACTCACATGTAATCAATGTCACAGGCATTTTTAGACATTTTGCACGTTTGGATTAGGAATTATGTTGGAATACATTTTTATTGCTTTTTTCGCATTATCTCAGGATTCTAAGTACATCACTGTCAAATTGAGTAACAAATCAAATTTTGTTTTTGCAAACCTTAACAAATGTTTTTTTTCTGGAAAACTCTCGAAGATGCATTTCTTCAGGCATTATTAGACTATTTGCATGTGTATTTTTGGAGTTATGTTTCAAAAACTGTCATTTTGAGTGTGACCAATATGAGGCCAGTAAAATCTAATATTTGTATTTGGGATTCTTTCCAAAATACCTGATTCTGGTAACTCTTACATAAATTCAATATTAAAGGCTTTTCAAGACAAATTTCATATTTAGTTTTGGAGTTATTATTATAAACCTTTCATATTTAGTATGACAGTTACACTGTTATATTGAATAAATAAACTAACTTGTATCTTTGCAAACCTTACAAAAATTCATTTTTCTAGTACAACTAACAAAAAAACATATCTCTGGGCATTACTAGCCATTTTGCATGTGTTGTTTAGAAGTTATGTTTGAATACATTTTTATTGCTTTTTTCGCATTATCTCAGGATTCTAAGACTATTATAGTCATATTGAGTAAAAAACTACTTTTTGCATTTGCAAGATTTAAAAAAGCATATGTTTCGAGTAAAACTCCCAAAGATGCATTATTTCAGGCATTATTAGCCATTTTTCATGTGTGGTGTAGGAGTTATGTTTAAATAACTGTCATATTGAGTGTTACAGTATACAGTCATATTGAGTAAAACCTCATTGTAGTATTTGCAAACCATTGAAAAACAACTGTATCTAGTAAAACTCACATGTAATCAATGTCACAGGCATTTTTAGACATTTTGCACGTTTGGATTAGGAATTATGTTGGAATACATTTTTATTGCTTTTTTCGCATTATCTCAGGATTCTAAGTACATCACTGTCAAATTGAGTAACAAATCAAATTTTGTTTTTGCAAACCTTAACAAATGTTTTTTTTCTGGAAAACTCTCGAAGATGCATTTCTTCAGGCATTATTAGACTATTTGCATGTGTATTTTTGGAGTTATGTTTCAAAAACTGTCATTTTGAGTGTGACCAATATGAGGCCAGTAAAATCTAATATTTGTATTTGGGATTCTTTCCAAAATACCTGATTCTGGTAACTCTTACATAAATTCAATATTAAAGGCTTTTCAAGACAAATTTCATATTTAGTTTTGGAGTTATTATTATAAACCTTTCATATTTAGTATGACAGTTACACTGTTATATTGAATAAAAAAACTAACTTGTGTCTTTGCAAACCTTACAAAAATTCATTTTTCTAGTACAACTAACAAAAAACATATCTCTGGGCATTAGTAGCCATTTTGCATGTGTTGTTTAGAAGATATGTTTGAATACATTTTTATTGCTTTTTTCGCATTATCTCAGGATTCTAAGACTATTATAGTCATATTGAGTAAAAAACTACTTTTTGCATTTGCAAGATTTAAAAAAGCATATGTTTCGAGTAAAACTCCCAAAGATGCATTATTTCAGGCATTATTAGCCATTTTTCATGTGTGGTGTAGGAGTTATGTTTAAATAACTGTCATATTGAGTGTTACAGTATACAGTCATATTGAGTAAAACCTCATTTTTGTATTTGCAAACCATTGAAAAACAACTGTATCTAGTAAAACTCACATGTATTCAACATCACAGGCATTTTTAGACATTTGGCACGTTTGGATTAGGAATTATGTTGGAATACATTTTTATTGCTTTTTTCGCATTATCTCAGGATTCTAAGTACATCACTGTCAAATTGAGTAACAAATCAAATTTTGCAAACCTTACCAAATTTTTTTTTTCTGGAAAACTCTCGAAGATGCATTTCTTCGGGCATTATTAGACTATTTGCATGTGTATTTTTGGAGTTATGTTTCAAAAACTGTCATTTTGAGTGTGACCAATATGAGGCCAGTAAAATCTAATATTTGTATTTGGGATTCTTTCCAAAATACCTGATTCTGGTAACTCTTACATAAATTCAATATTAAAGGCTTTTCAAGACAAATTTCATATTTAGTTTTGGAGTTATTATTATAAACCTTTCATATTTAGTATGACAGTTACACTGTTATATTGAATAAAAAAACTAACTTGTGTCTTTGCAAACCTTACAAAAATTCATTTTTCTAGTACAACTAACAAAAAACATATCTCTGGGCATTATTAGCCATTTTGCATGTGTTGTTTAGAAGATATGTTTGAATACATTTTTATTGCTTTATTCGCATTATCTCAGGATTCTAAGACTATTATAGTCATATTGAGTAAAAAACTACTTTTTGCATTTGCAAGATTTAAAAAAGCATATGTTTCGAGTAAAACTCCCTAAGATGCATTATTTCAGGCATTATTAGCCATTTTTCATGTGTGGTGTAGGAGTTATGTTTAAATAACTGTCATATTGAGTGTTACAGTATACAGTCATATTGAGTAAAACCTCATTTTTGTATTTGCAAACCATTGAAAAACAACTGTATCTAGTAAAACTCACATGTATTCAACATCACAGGCATTTTTAGACATTTGGCACGTTTGGATTAGGAATTATGTTGGAATACATTTTTATTGCTTTTTTCGCATTATCTCAGGATTCTAAGTACATCACTGTCAAATTGAGTAACAAATCAAATTTTGCAAACCTTACCAAATTTTTTTTTTCTGGAAAACTCTCGAAGATGCATTTCTTCGGGCATTATTAGACTATTTGCATGTGTATTTTTGGAGTTATGTTTCAAAAACTGTCATTTTGAGTGTGACCAATATGAGGCCAGTAAAATCTAATATTTGTATTTGGGATTCTTTCCAAAATACCTGATTCTGGTAACTCTTACATAAATTCAATATTAAAGGCTTTTCAAGACAAATTTCATATTTAGTTTTGGAGTTATTATTATAAACCTTTCATATTTAGTATGACAGTTACACTGTTATATTGAATAAAAAAACTAACTTGTGTCTTTGCAAACCTTACAAAAATTCATTTTTCTAGTACAACTAACAAAAAAACATATCTCTGGGCATTATTAGCCATTTTGCATGTGTTGTTTAGAAGATATGTTTGAATACATTTTTATTGCTTTTTTCGCATTATCTCAGGATTCTAAGACTATTATAGTCATATTGAGTAAAAAACTACTTTTTGCATTTGCAAGATTTAAAAAAGCATATGTTTCGAGTAAAACTCCCAAAGATGCATTATTTCAGGCATTATTAGCCATTTTTCATGTGTGGTGTAGGAGTTATGTTTAAATAACTGTCATATTGAGTGTTACAGTATACAGTCATATTGAGTAAAACCTCATTTTTGTATTTGCAAACCATTGAAAAACAACTGTATCTAGTAAAACTCACATGTATTCAACATCACAGGCATTTTTAGACATTTGGCACGTTTGGATTAGGAATTATGTTGGAATACATTTTTATTGCTTTTTTCGCATTATCTCAGGATTCTAAGTACATCACTGTCAAATTGAGTAACAAATCAAATTTTGTTTTTGCAAACCTTACCAAATGTTTTTTTTTCTGGAAAACCCTCGAAGATGCATTTCTTCAGGCATTATTAGACTATTTGCATGTGTATTTTTGGAGTTATGTCTCAAAAACTGTCATTTTGAGTGTGACCAATATGAGGCCAGTAAAATCTAATATTTGTATTTGTGATTCTTTCCAAAATACCTGATTCTGGTAAAACTTACATAAATTCAATATTAAAGGCTTTTTAAGACAAATTTCATATTTGGTTTTGGAGTTATGATTATAAACCTTTCATATTTAGTATGACAGTTACACTGTTATATTGAATAAAAAAAACTAACTTGTGTCTTTGCAAACCTTACAAAAATTCATTTTTCTAGTACAACTAACAAAAAAACATATCTCTGGGCATTATTAGCCATTTTGCATCTGTTGTTTAGAAGTTATGTTTGAATACATTTTTATTGCTTTTTTCGCATTATCTCAGGATTCTAAGACTATTATAGTCATATTGAGTAAAAAACTACTTTTTGCATGTGCAAGATTTAAAAAAGCATATGTTTCGAGTAAAACTCCCAAAGATGCATTATTTCAGGCATTATTAGCCATTTTTCATGTTTGGTGTAGGAGTTATGTTTAAATAACTGTCATATTGAGTGTTACAGTATACAGTCATATTGAGTAAAACCTCATTGTAGTATTTGCAAACCATTGAAAAACAACTGTATCTAGTAAAACTCACATGTATTCAATGCCACAGGCATTTTTAGACATTTTGCACGTTTGGATTAGGAATTATGTTGGAATAAATTTTTATTGCTTTTTTCGCATTATCTCAGGATTCTAAGTACATCACTGTCAAATTGAATAACAAATCAAATTTTGTTTTTGCAAACCTTAACAAATGTTTTTTTTCTGGAAAACTCTCGAAGATGCATTTCTTCAGGCATTATTAGACTATTTGCATGTGTATTTTTGGAGTTATGTCTCAAAAACTGTCATTTTGAGTGTGACCAATATGAGGCCAGTAAAATCTAATATTTGTATTTGTGATTCTTTCCAAAATACCTGATTCTGGTAAAACTTACATAAATTCAATATTAAAGGCTTTTCAAGACAAATTTCATATTTGGTTTTGGAGTTATGATTATAAACCTTTCATATTTAGTATGACAGTTACACTGTTATATTGAATAAAAAAACTAACTTGTGTCTTTGCAAACCTTACAAAAATTCATTTTTCTAGTACAACTAACAAAAAAACATATCTCTGGGCATTATTAGCCATTTTGCATCTGTTGTTTAGAAGTTATGTTTGAATACATTTTTATTGCTTTTTTCGCATTATCTCAGGATTCTAAGACTATTATAGTCATATTGAGTAAAAAACTACTTTTTGCATGTGCAAGATTTAAAAAAGCATATGTTTCGAGTAAAACTCCCAAAGATGCATTATTTCAGGCATTATTAGCCATTTTTCATGTGTGGTGTAGGAGTTATGTTTAAATAACTGTCATATTGAGTGTTACAGTATACAGTCATATTGAGTAAAACCTCATTGTAGTATTTGCAAACCATTGAAAAACAACTGTATCTAGTAAAACTCACATGTAATCAATGTCACAGGCATTTTTAGACATTTTGCACGTTTGGATTAGGAATTATGTTGGAATACATTTTTATTGCTTTTTTCGCATTATCTCAGGATTCTAAGTACATCACTGTCAAATTGAGTAACAAATCAAATTTTGTTTTTGCAAACCTTAACAAATGTTTTTTTTCTGGAAAACTCTCGAAGATGCATTTCTTCAGGCATTATTAGACTATTTGCATGTGTATTTTTGGAGTTATGTTTCAAAAACTGTCATTTTGAGTGTGACCAATATGAGGCCAGTAAAATCTAATATTTGTATTTGGGATTCTTTCCAAAATACCTGATTCTGGTAACTCTTACATAAATTCAATATTAAAGGCTTTTCAAGACAAATTTCATATTTAGTTTTGGAGTTATTATTATAAACCTTTCATATTTAGTATGACAGTTACACTGTTATATTGAATAAATAAACTAACTTGTATCTTTGCAAACCTTACAAAAATTCATTTTTCTAGTACAACTAACAAAAAAACATATCTCTGGGCATTACTAGCCATTTTGCATGTGTTGTTTAGAAGTTATGTTTGAATACATTTTTATTGCTTTTTTCGCATTATCTCAGGATTCTAAGACTATTATAGTCATATTGAGTAAAAAACTACTTTTTGCATTTGCAAGATTTAAAAAAGCATATGTTTCGAGTAAAACTCCCAAAGATGCATTATTTCAGGCATTATTAGCCATTTTTCATGTGTGGTGTAGGAGTTATGTTTAAATAACTGTCATATTGAGTGTTACAGTATACAGTCATATTGAGTAAAACCTCATTGTAGTATTTGCAAACCATTGAAAAACAACTGTATCTAGTAAAACTCACATGTAATCAATGTCACAGGCATTTTTAGACATTTTGCACGTTTGGATTAGGAATTATGTTGGAATACATTTTTATTGCTTTTTTCGCATTATCTCAGGATTCTAAGTACATCACTGTCAAATTGAGTAACAAATCAAATTTTGTTTTTGCAAACCTTAACAAATGTTTTTTTTCTGGAAAACTCTCGAAGATGCATTTCTTCAGGCATTATTAGACTATTTGCATGTGTATTTTTGGAGTTATGTTTCAAAAACTGTCATTTTGAGTGTGACCAATATGAGGCCAGTAAAATCTAATATTTGTATTTGGGATTCTTTCCAAAATACCTGATTCTGGTAACTCTTACATAAATTCAATATTAAAGGCTTTTCAAGACAAATTTCATATTTAGTTTTGGAGTTATTATTATAAACCTTTCATATTTAGTATGACAGTTACACTGTTATATTGAATAAATAAACTAACTTGTATCTTTGCAAACCTTACAAAAATTCATTTTTCTAGTACAACTAACAAAAAAACATATCTCTGGGCATTACTAGCCATTTTGCATGTGTTGTTTAGAAGTTATGTTTGAATACATTTTTATTGCTTTTTTCGCATTATCTCAGGATTGTAAGACTATTATAGTCGTATTGAGTAAAAAACTACTTTTTGCATTTGCAAGATTTAAAAAAGCATATGTTTCGAGTAAAACTCCCAAAGATGCATTATTTCAGGCATTATTAGCCATTTTTCATGTGTGGTGTAGGAGTTATGTTTAAATAACTGTCATATTGAGTGTTACAGTATACAGTCAGATTGAGTAAAACCTCATTTTTGTATTTGCAAACCATTGAAAAACAACTGTATCTAGTAAAACTCACATGTATTCAACATCACAGGCATTTTTAGACATTTGGCACGTTTGGATTAGGAATTATGTTGGAATACATTTTTATTGCTTTTTTCGCATTATCTCAGGATTCTAAGTACATCACTGTCAAATTGAGTAACAAATCAAATTTTGTTTTTGCAAACCTTACCAAATGTTTTTTTTTCTGGAAAACCCTCGAAGATGCATTTCTTCAGGCATTATTAGACTATTTGCATGTGTATTTTTGGAGTTATGTCTCAAAAACTGTCATTTTGAGTGTGACCAATATGAGGCCAGTAAAATCTAATATTTGTATTTGTGATTCTTTCCAAAATACCTGATTCTGGTAAAACTTACATAAATTCAATATTAAAGGCTTTTTAAGACAAATTTCATATTTGGTTTTGGAGTTATGATTATAAACCTTTCATATTTAGTATGACAGTTACACTGTTATATTGAATAAAAAAAACTAACTTGTGTCTTTGCAAACCTTACAAAAATTCATTTTTCTAGTACAACTAACAAAAAAACATATCTCTGGGCATTATTAGCCATTTTGCATCTGTTGTTTAGAAGTTATGTTTGAATACATTTTTATTGCTTTTTTCGCATTATCTCAGGATTCTAAGACTATTATAGTCATATTGAGTAAAAAACTACTTTTTGCATTTGCAAGATTTAAAAAAGCATATGTTTCGAGTAAAACTCCCAAAGATGCATTATTTCAGGCATTATTAGCCATTTTTCATGTTTGGTGTAGGAGTTATGTTTAAATAACTGTCATATTGAGTGTTACAGTATACAGTCATATTGAGTAAAACCTCATTGTAGTATTTGCAAACCATTGAAAAACAACTGTATCTAGTAAAACTCACATGTATTCAATGCCACAGGCATTTTTACACATTTTGCACGTTTGGATTAGGAATTATGTTGGAATACATTTTTATTGCTTTTTTCGCATTATCTCAGGATTCTAAGTACATCACTGTCAAATTGAGTAACAAATCAAATTTTGTTTTTGCAAACCTTAACAAATGTTTTTTTTCTGGAAAACTCTCGAAGATGCATTTCTTCAGGCATTATTAGACTATTTGCATGTGTATTTTTGGAGTTATGTTTCAAAAACTGTCATTTTGAGTGTGACCAATATGAGGCCAGTAAAATCTAATATTTGTATTTGGGATTCTTTCCAAAATACCTGATTCTGGTAACTCTTACATAAATTCAATATTAAAGGCTTTTCAAGACAAATTTCATATTTAGTTTTGGAGTTATTATTATAAACCTTTCATATTTAGTATGACAGTTACACTGTTATATTGAATAAATAAACTAACTTGTATCTTTGCAAACCTTACAAAAATTCATTTTTCTAGTACAACTAACAAAAAAACATATCTCTGGGCATTACTAGCCATTTTGCATGTGTTGTTTAGAAGTTATGTTTGAATACATTTTTATTGCTTTTTTCGCATTATCTCAGGATTGTAAGACTATTATAGTCGTATTGAGTAAAAAACTACTTTTTGCATTTGCAAGATTTAAAAAAGCATATGTTTCGAGTAAAACTCCCAAAGATGCATTATTTCAGGCATTATTAGCCATTTTTCATGTGTGGTGTAGGAGTTATGTTTAAATAACTGTCATATTGAGTGTTACAGTATACAGTCAGATTGAGTAAAACCTCATTTTTGTATTTGCAAACCATTGAAAAAGAACTGTATCTAGTAAAACTCACATGTATTCAACATCACAGGCATTTTTAGACATTTGGCACGTTTGGATTAGGAATTATGTTGGAATACATTTTTATTGCTTTTTTCGCATTATCTCAGGATTCTAAGTACATCACTGTCAAATTGAGTAACAAATCAAATTTTGTTTTTGCAAACCTTACCAAATGTTTTTTTTTCTGGAAAACCCTCGAAGATGCATTTCTTCAGGCATTATTAGACTATTTGCATGTGTATTTTTGGAGTTATGTCTCAAAAACTGTCATTTTGAGTGTGACCAATATGAGGCCAGTAAAATCTAATATTTGTATTTGTGATTCTTTCCAAAATACCAGATTCTGGTAAAACTTACATAAATTCAATATTAAAGGCTTTTTAAGACAAATTTCATATTTTGTTTTGGATTTATGATTATAAACCTTTCATATTTAGTATGACAGTTACACTGTTATATTGAATAAAAAAACTAACTTGTGTCTTTGCAAACCTTACAAAAATTCATTTTTCTAGTACAACTAACAAAAAAACATATCTCTGGGCATTATTAGCCATTTTGCATCTGTTGTTTAGAAGTTATGTTTGAATACATTTTTATTGCTTTTTTGCATTATCTCAGGATTCTAAGACTATTATAGTCATATTGAGTAAAAAACTACTTTTTGCATTTGCAAGATTTAAAAAAGCATATGTTTCGAGTAAAACTCCCAAAGATGCATTATTTCAGGCATTATTAGCCATTTTTCATGTGTGGTGTAGGAGTTATGTTTAAATAACTGTCATATTGAGTGTTACAGTATACAGTCATATTGAGTAAAACCTCATTGTAGTATTTGCAAACCATTGAAAAACAACTGTATCTAGTAAAACTCACATGTATTCAATGTCACAGGCATTTTTAGACATTTTGCACGTTTGGATTAGGAATTATGTTGGAATACATTTTTATTGCTTTTTTCGCATTATCTCAGGATTCTAAGTACATCACTGTCAAATTGAGTAACAAATCAAATTTTGCAAACCTTACCAAATGTTTTTTTTCTGGAAAACTCTCGAAGATGCATTTCTTCGGGCATTATTAGACTATTTGCATGTGTATTTTTGGAGTTATGTTTCAAAAACTGTCATTTTGAGTGTGACCAATATGAGGCCAGTAAAATCTAATATTTGTATTTGGGATTCTTTCCAAAATACCTGATTCTGGTAACTCTTACATAAATTCAATATTAAAGGCTTTTCAAGACAAATTTCATATTTAGTTTTGGAGTTATTATTATAAACCTTTCATATTTAGTATGACAGTTACACTGTTATATTGAATAAAAAAACTAACTTGTGTCTTTGCAAACCTTACAAAAATTCATTTTTCTAGTACAACTAACAAAAAACATATCTCTGGGCATTAGTAGCCATTTTGCATGTGTTGTTTAGAAGATATGTTTGAATACATTTTTATTGCTTTTTTCGCATTATCTCAGGATTCTAAGACTATTATAGTCATATTGAGTAAAAAACTACTTTTTGCATTTGCAAGATTTAAAAAAGCATATGTTTCGAGTAAAACTCCCAAAGATGCATTATTTCAGGCATTATTAGCCATTTTTCATGTGTGGTGTAGGAGTTATGTTTAAATAACTGTCATATTGAGTGTTACAGTATACAGTCATATTGAGTAAAACCTCATTTTTGTATTTGCAAACCATTGAAAAACAACTGTATCTAGTAAAACTCACATGTATTCAACATCACAGGCATTTTTAGACATTTGGCACGTTTGGATTAGGAATTATGTTGGAATACATTTTTATTGCTTTTTTCGCATTATCTCAGGATTCTAAGTACATCACTGTCAAATTGAGTAACAAATCAAATTTTGCAAACCTTACCAAATGTTTTTTTTCTGGAAAACTCTCGAAGATGCATTTCTTCGGGCATTATTAGACTATTTGCATGTGTATTTTTGGAGTTATGTTTCAAAAACTGTCATTTTGAGTGTGACCAATATGAGGCCAGTAAAATCTAATATTTGTATTTGGGATTCTTTCCAAAATACCTGATTCTGGTAACTCTTACATAAATTCAATATTAAAGGCTTTTCAAGACAAATTTCATATTTAGTTTTGGAGTTATTATTATAAACCTTTCATATTTAGTATGACAGTTACACTGTTATATTGAATAAAAAAACTAACTTGTGTCTTTGCAAACCTTACAAAAATTCATTTTTCTAGTACAACTAACAAAAAACATATCTCTGGGCATTATTAGCCATTTTGCATGTGTTGTTTAGAAGATATGTTTGAATACATTTTTATTGCTTTATTCGCATTATCTCAGGATTCTAAGACTATTATAGTCATATTGAGTAAAAAACTACTTTTTGCATTTGCAAGATTTAAAAAAGCATATGTTTCGAGTAAAACTCCCAAAGATGCATTATTTCAGGCATTATTAGCCATTTTTCATGTGTGGTGTAGGAGTTATGTTTAAATAACTGTCATATTGAGTGTTACAGTATACAGTCATATTGAGTAAAACCTCATTTTTGTATTTGCAAACCATTGAAAAACAACTGTATCTAGTAAAACTCACATGTATTCAACATCACAGGCATTTTTAGACATTTGGCACGTTTGGATTAGGAATTATGTTGGAATACATTTTTATTGCTTTTTTCGCATTATCTCAGGATTCTAAGTACATCACTGTCAAATTGAGTAACAAATCAAATTTTGCAAACCTTACCAAATGTTTTTTTTCTGGAAAACTCTCGAAGATGCATTTCTTCGGGCATTATTAGACTATTTGCATGTGTATTTTTGGAGTTATGTTTCAAAAACTGTCATTTTGAGTGTGACCAATATGAGGCCAGTAAAATCTAATATTTGTATTTGGGATTCTTTCCAAAATACCTGATTCTGGTAACTCTTACATAAATTCAATATTAAAGGCTTTTCAAGACAAATTTCATATTTAGTTTTGGAGTTATTATTATAAACCTTTCATATTTAGTATGACAGTTACACTGTTATATTGAATAAAAAAACTAACTTGTGTCTTTGCAAACCTTACAAAAATTCATTTTTCTAGTACAACTAACAAAAAAACATATCTCTGGGCATTATTAGCCATTTTGCATGTGTTGTTTAGAAGATATGTTTGAATACATTTTTATTGCTTTTTTCGCATTATCTCAGGATTCTAAGACTATTATAGTCATATTGAGTAAAAAACTACTTTTTGCATTTGCAAGATTTAAAAAAGCATATGTTTCGAGTAAAACTCCCAAAGATGCATTATTTCAGGCATTATTAGCCATTTTTCATGTGTGGTGTAGGAGTTATGTTTAAATAACTGTCATATTGAGTGTTACAGTATACAGTCATATTGAGTAAAACCTCATTTTTGTATTTGCAAACCATTGAAAAACAACTGTATCTAGTAAAACTCACATGTATTCAACATCACAGGCATTTTTAGACATTTGGCACGTTTGGATTAGGAATTATGTTGGAATACATTTTTATTGCTTTTTTCGCATTATCTCAGGATTCTAAGTACATCACTGTCAAATTGAGTAACAAATCAAATTTTGTTTTTGCAAACCTTACCAAATGTTTTTTTTTCTGGAAAACCCTCGAAGATGCATTTCTTCAGGCATTATTAGACTATTTGCATGTGTATTTTTGGAGTTATGTCTCAAAAACTGTCATTTTGAGTGTGACCAATATGAGGCCAGTAAAATCTAATATTTGTATTTGTGATTCTTTCCAAAATACCTGATTCTGGTAAAACTTACATAAATTCAATATTAAAGGCTTTTTAAGACAAATTTCATATTTGGTTTTGGAGTTATGATTATAAACCTTTCATATTTAGTATGACAGTTACACTGTTATATTGAATAAAAAAAACTAACTTGTGTCTTTGCAAACCTTACAAAAATTCATTTTTCTAGTACAACTAACAAAAAAACATATCTCTGGGCATTATTAGCCATTTTGCATCTGTTGTTTAGAAGTTATGTTTGAATACATTTTTATTGCTTTTTTCGCATTATCTCAGGATTCTAAGACTATTATAGTCATATTGAGTAAAAAACTACTTTTTGCATGTGCAAGATTTAAAAAAGCATATGTTTCGAGTAAAACTCCCAAAGATGCATTATTTCAGGCATTATTAGCCATTTTTCATGTTTGGTGTAGGAGTTATGTTTAAATAACTGTCATATTGAGTGTTACAGTATACAGTCATATTGAGTAAAACCTCATTGTAGTATTTGCAAACCATTGAAAAACAACTGTATCTAGTAAAACTCACATGTATTCAATGCCACAGGCATTTTTAGACATTTTGCAAGTTTGGATTAGGAATTATGTTGGAATAAATTTTTATTGCTTTTTTCGCATTATCTCAGGATTCTAAGTACATAACTGTCAAATTGAATAACAAATCAAATTTTGTTTTTGCAAACCTTAACAAATGTTTTTTTTCTGGAAAACTCTCGAAGATGCATTTCTTCAGGCATTATTAGACTATTTGCATGTGTATTTTTGGAGTTATGTCTCAAAAACTGTCATTTTGAGTGTGACCAATATGAGGCCAGTAAAATCTAATATTTGTATTTGTGATTCTTTCCAAAATACCTGATTCTGGTAAAACTTACATAAATTCAATATTAAAGGCTTTTCAAGACAAATTTCATATTTGGTTTTGGAGTTATGATTATAAACCTTTCATATTTAGTATGACAGTTACACTGTTATATTGAATAAAAAAACTAACTTGTGTCTTTGCAAACCTTACAAAAATTCATTTTTCTAGTACAACTAACAAAAAAACATATCTCTGGGCATTATTAGCCATTTTGCATCTGTTGTTTAGAAGTTATGTTTGAATACATTTTTATTGCTTTTTTCGCATTATCTCAGGATTC
The DNA here is from genome assembly GCF_033978795.1 of Nerophis ophidion. NCBI lineage: Eukaryota > Metazoa > Chordata > Actinopteri > Syngnathiformes > Syngnathidae > Nerophis > Nerophis ophidion. Next base: position 142,270 of record NW_026907099.1, read on the forward strand.
TAAGACTATTATAGTCATATTGAGTAAAAAACTACTTTTTGCATGTGCAAGATTTAAAAAAGCATATGTTTCGAGTAAAACTCCCAAAGATGCATTATTTCAGGCATTATTAGCCATTTTTCATGTGTGGTGTAGGAGTTATGTTTAAATAACTGTCATATTGAGTGTTACAGTATACAGTCATATTGAGTAAAACCTCATTGTAGTATTTGCAAACCATTGAAAAACAACTGTATCTAGTAAAACTCACATGTAATCAATGTCACAGGCATTTTTAGACATTTTGCACGTTTGGATTAGGAATTATGTTGGAATACATTTTTATTGCTTTTTTCGCATTATCTCAGGATTCTAAGTACATCACTGTCAAATTGAGTAACAAATCAAATTTTGTTTTTGCAAACCTTAACAAATGTTTTTTTTCTGGAAAACTCTCGAAGATGCATTTCTTCAGGCATTATTAGACTATTTGCATGTGTATTTTTGGAGTTATGTTTCAAAAACTGTCATTTTGAGTGTGACCAATATGAGGCCAGTAAAATCTAATATTTGTATTTGGGATTCTTTCCAAAATACCTGATTCTGGTAACTCTTACATAAATTCAATATTAAAGGCTTTTCAAGACAAATTTCATATTTAGTTTTGGAGTTATTATTATAAACCTTTCATATTTAGTATGACAGTTACACTGTTATATTGAATAAAAAAACTAACTTGTATCTTTGCAAACCTTACAAAAATTCATTTTTCTAGTACAACTAACAAAAAAACATATCTCTGGGCATTACTAGCCATTTTGCATGTGTTGTTTAGAAGTTATGTTTGAATACATTTTTATTGCTTTTTTCGCATTATCTCAGGATTCTAAGACTATTATAGTCATATTGAGTAAAAAACTACTTTTTGCATTTGCAAGATTTAAAAAAGCATATGTTTCGAGTAAAACTCCCAAAGATGCATTATTTCAGGCATTATTAGCCATTTTTCATGTGTGGTGTAGGAGTTATGTTTAAATAACTGTCATATTGAGTGTTACAGTATACAGTCATATTGAGTAAAACCTCATTGTAGTATTTGCAAACCATTGAAAAACAACTGTATCTAGTAAAACTCACATGTAATCAATGTCACAGGCATTTTTAGACATTTTGCACGTTTGGATTAGGAATTATGTTGGAATACATTTTTATTGCTTTTTTCGCATTATCTCAGGATTCTAAGTACATCACTGTCAAATTGAGTAACAAATCAAATTTTGTTTTTGCAAACCTTAACAAATGTTTTTTTTCTGGAAAACTCTCGAAGATGCATTTCTTCAGGCATTATTAGACTATTTGCATGTGTATTTTTGGAGTTATGTTTCAAAAACTGTCATTTTGAGTGTGACCAATATGAGGCCAGTAAAATCTAATATTTGTATTTGGGATTCTTTCCAAAATACCTGATTCTGGTAACTCTTACATAAATTCAATATTAAAGGCTTTTCAAGACAAATTTCATATTTAGTTTTGGAGTTATTATTATAAACCTTTCATATTTAGTATGACAGTTACACTGTTATATTGAATAAATAAACTAACTTGTATCTTTGCAAACCTTACAAAAATTCATTTTTCTAGTACAACTAACAAAAAAACATATCTCTGGGCATTACTAGCCATTTTGCATGTGTTGTTTAGAAGTTATGTTTGAATACATTTTTATTGCTTTTTTCGCATTATCTCAGGATTGTAAGACTATTATAGTCGTATTGAGTAAAAAACTACTTTTTGCATTTGCAAGATTTAAAAAAGCATATGTTTCGAGTAAAACTCCCAAAGATGCATTATTTCAGGCATTATTAGCCATTTTTCATGTGTGGTGTAGGAGTTATGTTTAAATAACTGTCATATTGAGTGTTACAGTATACAGTCAGATTGAGTAAAACCTCATTTTTGTATTTGCAAACCATTGAAAAACAACTGTATCTAGTAAAACTCACATGTATTCAACATCACAGGCATTTTTAGACATTTGGCACGTTTGGATTAGGAATTATGTTGGAATACATTTTTATTGCTTTTTTCGCATTATCTCAGGATTCTAAGTACATCACTGTCAAATTGAGTAACAAATCAAATTGTGTTTTTGCAAACCTTACCAAATGTTTTTTTTTCTGGAAAACCCTCGAAGATGCATTTCTTCAGGCATTATTAGACTATTTGCATGTGTATTTTTGGAGTTATGTCTCAAAAACTGTCATTTTGAGTGTGACCAATATGAGGCCAGTAAAATCTAATATTTGTATTTGTGATTCTTTCCAAAATACCTGATTCTGGTAAAACTTACATAAATTCAATATTAAAGGCTTTTTAAGACAAATTTCATATTTGGTTTTGGAGTTATGATTATAAACCTTTCATATTTAGTATGACAGTTACACTGTTATATTGAATAAAAAAAACTAACTTGTGTCTTTGCAAACCTTACAAAAATTCATTTTTCTAGTACAACTAACAAAAAAACATATCTCTGGGCATTATTAGCCATTTTGCATCTGTTGTTTAGAAGTTATGTTTGAATACATTTTTATTGCTTTTTTCGCATTATCTCAGGATTCTAAGACTATTATAGTCATATTGAGTAAAAAACTACTTTTTGCATTTGCAAGATTTAAAAAAGCATATGTTTCGAGTAAAACTCCCAAAGATGCATTATTTCAGGCATTATTAGCCATTTTTCATGTTTGGTGTAGGAGTTATGTTTAAATAACTGTCATATTGAGTGTTACAGTATACAGTCATATTGAGTAAAACCTCATTGTAGTATTTGCAAACCATTGAAAAACAACTGTATCTAGTAAAACTCACATGTATTCAATGCCACAGGCATTTTTAGACATTTTGCACGTTTGGATTAGGAATTATGTTGGAATACATTTTTATTGCTTTTTTCGCATTATCTCAGGATTCTAAGTACATCACTGTCAAATTGAGTAACAAATCAAATTTTGTTTTTGCAAACCTTAACAAATGTTTTTTTTCTGGAAAACTCTCGAAGATGCATTTCTTCAGGCATTATTAGACTATTTGCATGTGTATTTTTGGAGTTATGTTTCAAAAACTGTCATTTTGAGTGTGACCAATATGAGGCCAGTAAAATCTAATATTTGTATTTGGGATTCTTTCCAAAATACCTGATTCTGGTAACTCTTACATAAATTCAATATTAAAGGCTTTTCAAGACAAATTTCATATTTAGTTTTGGAGTTATTATTATAAACCTTTCATATTTAGTATGACAGTTACACTGTTATATTGAATAAATAAACTAACTTGTATCTTTGCAAACCTTACAAAAATTCATTTTTCTAGTACAACTAACAAAAAAACATATCTCTGGGCATTACTAGCCATTTTGCATGTGTTGTTTAGAAGTTATGTTTGAATACATTTTTATTGCTTTTTTCGCATTATCTCAGGATTGTAAGACTATTATAGTCGTATTGAGTAAAAAACTACTTTTTGCATTTGCAAGATTTAAAAAAGCATATGTTTCGAGTAAAACTCCCAAAGATGCATTATTTCAGGCATTATTAGCCATTTTTCATGTGTGGTGTAGGAGTTATGTTTAAATAACTGTCATATTGAGTGTTACAGTATACAGTCAGATTGAGTAAAACCTCATTTTTGTATTTGCAAACCATTGAAAAAGAACTGTATCTAGTAAAACTCACATGTATTCAACATCACAGGCATTTTTAGACATTTGGCACGTTTGGATTAGGAATTATGTTGGAATACATTTTTATTGCTTTTTTCGCATTATCTCAGGATTCTAAGTACATCACTGTCAAATTGAGTAACAAATCAAATTTTGTTTTTGCAAACCTTACCAAATGTTTTTTTTTCTGGAAAACCCTCGAAGATGCATTTCTTCAGGCATTATTAGACTATTTGCATGTGTATTTTTGGAGTTATGTCTCAAAAACTGTCATTTTGAGTGTGACCAATATGAGGCCAGTAAAATCTAATATTTGTATTTGTGATTCTTTCCAAAATACCAGATTCTGGTAAAACTTACATAAATTCAATATTAAAGGCTTTTTAAGACAAATTTCATATTTTGTTTTGGATTTATGATTATAAACCTTTCATATTTAGTATGACAGTTACACTGTTATATTGAATAAAAAAACTAACTTGTGTCTTTGCAAACCTTACAAAAATTCATTTTTCTAGTACAACTAACAAAAAAACATATCTCTGGGCATTATTAGCCATTTTGCATCTGTTGTTTAGAAGTTATGTTTGAATACATTTTTATTGCTTTTTTGCATTATCTCAGGATTCTAAGACTATTATAGTCATATTGAGTAAAAAACTACTTTTTGCATTTGCAAGATTTAAAAAAGCATATGTTTCGAGTAAAACTCCCAAAGATGCATTATTTCAGGCATTATTAGCCATTTTTCATGTGTGGTGTAGGAGTTATGTTTAAATAACTGTCATATTGAGTGTTACAGTATACAGTCATATTGAGTAAAACCTCATTGTAGTATTTGCAAACCATTGAAAAACAACTGTATCTAGTAAAACTCACATGTATTCAATGTCACAGGCATTTTTAGACATTTTGCACGTTTGGATTAGGAATTATGTTGGAATACATTTTTATTGCTTTTTTCGCATTATCTCAGGATTCTAAGTACATCACTGTCAAATTGAGTAACAAATCAAATTTTGCAAACCTTACCAAATGTTTTTTTTCTGGAAAACTCTCGAAGATGCATTTCTTCGGGCATTATTAGACTATTTGCATGTGTATTTTTGGAGTTATGTTTCAAAAACTGTCATTTTGAGTGTGACCAATATGAGGCCAGTAAAATCTAATATTTGTATTTGGGATTCTTTCCAAAATACCTGATTCTGGTAACTCTTACATAAATTCAATATTAAAGGCTTTTCAAGACAAATTTCATATTTAGTTTTGGAGTTATTATTATAAACCTTTCATATTTAGTATGACAGTTACACTGTTATATTGAATAAAAAAACTAACTTGTGTCTTTGCAAACCTTACAAAAATTCATTTTTCTAGTACAACTAACAAAAAAACATATCTCTGGGCATTATTAGCCATTTTGCATCTGTTGTTTAGAAGTTATGTTTGAATACATTTTTATTGCTTTTTTGCATTATCTCAGGATTCTAAGACTATTATAGTCATATTGAGTAAAAAACTACTTTTTGCATTTGCAAGATTTAAAAAAGCATATGTTTCGAGTAAAACTCCCAAAGATGCATTATTTCAGGCATTATTAGCCATTTTTCATGTGTGGTGTAGGAGTTATGTTTAAATAACTGTCATATTGAGTGTTACAGTATACAGTCATATTGAGTAAAACCTCATTGTAGTATTTGCAAACCATTGAAAAACAACTGTATCTAGTAAAACTCACATGTATTCAATGTCACAGGCATTTTTAGACATTTTGCACGTTTGGATTAGGAATTATGTTGGAATACATTTTTATTGCTTTTTTCGCATTATCTCAGGATTCTAAGTACATCACTGTCAAATTGAGTAACAAATCAAATTTTGCAAACCTTACCAAATGTTTTTTTTCTGGAAAACTCTCGAAGATGCATTTCTTCGGGCATTATTAGACTATTTGCATGTGTATTTTTGGAGTTATGTTTCAAAAACTGTCATTTTGAGTGTGACCAATATGAGGCCAGTAAAATCTAATATTTGTATTTGGGATTCTTTCCAAAATACCTGATTCTGGTAACTCTTACATAAATTCAATATTAAAGGCTTTTCAAGACAAATTTCATATTTAGTTTTGGAGTTATTATTATAAACCTTTCATATTTAGTATGACAGTTACACTGTTATATTGAATAAAAAAACTAACTTGTGTCTTTGCAAACCTTACAAAAATTCATTTTTCTAGTACAACTAACAAAAAAACATATCTCTGGGCATTATTAGCCATTTTGCATGTGTTGTTTAGAAGATATGTTTGAATACATTTTTATTGCTTTTTTCGCATTATCTCAGGATTCTAAGACTATTATAGTCATATTGAGTAAAAAACTACTTTTTGCATTTGCAAGATTTAAAAAAGGATATATTTCGAGTAAAACTCCCAAAGATGCATTATTTCAGGCATTATTAGCCATTTTTCATGTTTGGTGTAGGAGTTATGTTTAAATAACTGTCTTATTGAGTGTTACAGTATACAGTCATATTGAGTAAAACCTCATTGTAGTATTTGCAAACCATTGAAAAACAACTGTATCTAGTAAAACTCACATGTATTCAATGCCACAGGCATTTTTAGACATTTTGCACGTTTGGATTAGGAATTATGTTGGAATACATTTTTATTGCTTTTTTCGCATTATCTCAGGATTCTAAGTACATCACTGTCAAATTGAGTAACAAATCAAATTTTGTTTTTGCAAACCTTAACAAATGTTTTTTTTCTGGAAAACTCTCGAAGATGCATTTCTTCAGGCATTATTAGACTATTTGCATGTGTGTTTTTGGAGTTATGTTTCAAAAACTGTCATTTTGAGCGTGACCAATATGAGGCCAGTAAAATCTAATATTTGTATTTGGGATTCTTTCCAAAATACCTGATTCTGGTAACTCTTACATAAATTCAATATTAAAGGCTTTTCAAGACAAATTTCATATTTAGTTTTGGAGTTATTATTATAAACCTTTCATATTTAGTATGACAGTTACACTGTTATATTGAATAAAAAAACTAACTTGTGTCTTTGCAAACCTTACAAAAATTCATTTTTCTAGTACAACTAACAAAAAAACATATCTCTGGGCATTATTAGCCAGTTTGCATGTGTTGTTTAGAAGTTATGTTTGAATACATTTTTATTGCTTTTTTCGCATTATCTCAGGATTGTAAGACTATTATAGTCGTATTGAGTAAAAAACTACATTTTGCATTTGTAAGATTTAAAAAAGCATATGTTTCGAGTAAAACTCCCAAAGATGCATTATTTCAGGCATTATTAGCCATTTTTCATGTGTGGTGTAGGAGTTATGTTTAAATAACTGTCATATTGAGTGTTACAGTATACAGTCAGATTGAGTAAAACCTCATTTTTGTATTTGCAAACCATTGAAAAACAACTGTATCTAGTAAAACTCACATGTAATCAATGTCACAGGCATTTTTAGACATTTTGCACGTTTGGATTAGGAATTATGTTGGAATACATTTTTATTGCTTTTTTCGCATTATCTCAGGATTCTAAGTACATCACTGTCAAATTGAGTAACAAATCAAATTTTGTTTTTGCAAACCTTAACAAATTTTTTTTTCTGGAAAACTCTCGAAGATGCATTTCTTCAGGCATTATTAGACTATTTGCATGTGTATTTTTGGAGTTATGTTTCAAAAACTGTCATTTTGAGTGTGACCAATATGAGGCCAGTAAAATCTAATATTTGTATTTGGGATTCTTTCCAAAATACCTGATTCTGGTAACTCTTACATAAATTCAATATTAAAGGCTTTTCAAGACAAATTTCATATTTAGTTTTGGAGTTATTATTATAAACCTTTCATATTTAGTATGACAGTTACACTGTTATATTGAATAAAAAAACTAACTTGTATCTTTGCAAACCTTACAAAAATTCATTTTTCTAGTACAACTAACAAAAAAACATATCTCTGGGCATTACTAGCCATTTTGCATGTGTTGTTTAGAAGTTATGTTTGAATACATTTTTATTGCTTTTTTCGCATTATCTCAGGATTGTAAGACTATTATAGTCGTATTGAGTAAAAAACTACTTTTTGCATTTGCAAGATTTAAAAAAGCATATGTTTCGAGTAAAACTCCCAAAGATGCATTATTTCAGGCATTATTAGCCATTTTTCATGTGTGGTGTAGGAGCTATGTTTAAATAACTGTCATATTGAGTGTTACAGTATACAGTCAGATTGAGTAAAACCTCATTTTTGTATTTGCAAACCATTGAAAAACAACTGTATCTAGTAAAACTCACATGTATTCAACATCACAGGCATTTTTAGACATTTGGCACGTTTGGATTAGGAATTATGTTGGAATACATTTTTATTGCTTTTTTCGCATTATCTCAGGATTCTAAGTACATCACTGTCAAATTGAGTAACAAATAAAATTTTGTTTTTGCAAACCTTACCAAATGTTTTTTTCTCTGGAAAACCCTCGAAGATGCATTTCTTCAGATATTATTAGACTATTTGCATGTGTATTTTTGGAGTTATGTCTCAAAAACTGTCATTTTGAGTGTGACCAATATGAGGCCAGTAAAATCTAATATTTGTATTTGTGATTCTTTCCAAAATACCAGATTCTGGTAAAACTTACATAAATTCAATATTAAAGGCTTTTTAAGACAAATTTCATATTTTGTTTTGGAGTTATGATTATAAACCTTTCATATTTAGTATGACAGTTACACTGTTATATTGAATAAAAAAACTAACTTGTGTCTTTGCAAACCTTACAAAAATTCATTTTTCTAGTACAACTAACAAAAAAACATATCTCTGGGCATTATTAGCCATTTTGCATCTGTTGTTTAGAAGTTATGTTTGAATACATTTTTATTGCTTTTTTGCATTATCTCAGGATTCTAAGACTATTATAGTCATATTGAGTAAAAAACTACTTTTTGCATTTGCAAGATTTAAAAAAGCATATGTTTCGAGTAAAACTCCCAAAGATGCATTATTTCAGGCATTATTAGCCATTTTTCATGTGTGGTGTAGGAGTTATGTTTAAATAACTGTCATATTGAGTGTTACAGTATACAGTCATATTGAGTAAAACCTCATTGTAGTATTTGCAAACCATTGAAAAACAACTGTATCTAGTAAAACTCACATGTATTCAATGTCACAGGCATTTTTAGACATTTTGCACGTTTGGATTAGGAATTATGTTGGAATACATTTTTATTGCTTTTTTCGCATTATCTCAGGATTCTAAGTACATCACTGTCAAATTGAGTAACAAATCAAATTTTGCAAACCTTACCAAATGTTTTTTTTCTGGAAAACTCTCGAAGATGCATTTCTTCGGGCATTATTAGACTATTTGCATGTGTATTTTTGGAGTTATGTTTCAAAAACTGTCATTTTGAGTGTGACCAATATGAGGCCAGTAAAATCTAATATTTGTATTTGGGATTCTTTCCAAAATACCTGATTCTGGTAACTCTTACATAAATTCAATATTAAAGGCTTTTCAAGACAAATTTCATATTTAGTTTTGGAGTTATTATTATAAACCTTTCATATTTAGTATGACAGTTACACTGTTATATTGAATAAAAAAAACTAACTTGTGTCTTTGCAAACCTTACAAAAATTCATTTTTCTAGTACAACTAACAAAAAAACATATCTCTGGGCATTATTAGCCATTTTGCATGTGTTGTTTAGAAGATATGTTTGAATACATTTTTATTGCTTTTTTCGCATTATCTCAGGATTCTAAGACTATTATAGTCATATTGAGTAAAAAACTACTTTTTGCATTTGCAAGATTTAAAAAAGCATATGTTTCGAGTAAAACTCCCAAAGATGCATTATTTCAGGCATTATTAGCCATTTTTCATGTGTGGTGTAGGAGTTATGTTTAAATAACTGTCATATTGAGTTTTACAGTATACAGTCATATTGAGTAAAACCTCATTTTTGTATCTGCAAACCATTGAAAAACAACTGTATCTAGTAAAACTCACATGTATTCAACATCACAGGCATTTTTAGACATTTGGCACGTTTGGATTAGGAATTATGTTGGAATACATTTTTATTGCTTTTTTCGCATTATCTCAGGATTCTAAGTACATCACTGTCAAATTGAGTAACAAATCAAATTTTGTTTTTGCAAACCTTACCAAATGTTTTTTTTCTGGAAAACCCTCGAAGATGCATTTCTTCAGGCATTATTAGACTATTTGCATGTGTATTTTTGGAGTTATGTCTCAAAAACTGTCATTTTGAGTGTGACCAATATGAGGCCAGTAAAATCTAATATTTGTATTTGTGATTCTTTCCAAAATACCTGATTCTGGTAAAACTTACATAAATTCAATATTAAAGGCTTTTTAAGACAAATTTCATATTTGGTTTTGGAGTTATGATTATAAACCTTTCATATTTAGTATGACAGTTACACTGTTATATTGAATAAAAAAAACTAACTTGTGTCTTTGCAAACCTTACAAAAATTCATTTTTCTAGTACAACTAACAAAAAAACATATCTCTGGGCATTATTAGCCATTTTGCATCTGTTGTTTAGAAGTTATGTTTGAATACATTTTTATTGCTTTTTTCGCATCATCCCAGGATTCTAAGACTATTATAGTCATATTGAGTAAAAAACTACTTTTTGCATTTGCAAGATTTAAAAAAGCATATGTTTCGAGTAAAACTCCCAAAGATGCATTATTTCAGGCATTATTAGCCATTTTTCATGTTTGGTGTAGGAGTTATGTTTAAATAACTGTCATATTGAGTGTTACAGTATACAGTCATATTGAGTAAAACCTCATTGTAGTATTTGCAAACCATTGAAAAACAACTGTATTTAGTAAAACTCACATTTATTCAATGTCACAGGCATTTTTAGACATTTTGCACGTTTGGATTAGGAATTATGTTGGAATACATTTTTATTGCTTTTTTCGCATTATCTCAGGATTCTAAGTACATCACTGTCAAATTGAGTAACAAATCAAATTTTGTTTTTGCAAACCTTACCAAATGTTTTTTTTTTCTGGAAAACTCTCGAAGATGCATTTCTTCAGGCATTATTAGACTATTTGCATGTGTATTTTTGGAGTTATGTCTCAAAAACTGTCATTTTGAGTGTGACCAATATGAGGCCAGTAAAATCTAATATTTGTATTTGTGATTCTTTCCAAAATACCTGATTCTGGTAAAACTTACATGAATTCAATATTAAAGGCTTTTCAAGACAAATTTCATATTTAGTTTTGGAGTTATTATTATAAACCTTTCATATTTAGTATGACAGTTACACTGTTATATTGAATAAAAAAACTAACTTGTGTCTTTGCAAACCTTACAAAAATTCATTTTTCTAGTACAACTAACAAAAAAACATATCTCTGGGCATTATTAGCCATTTTGCATGTGTTGTTTAGAAGATATGTTTGAATACATTTTTATTGCTTTTTTCGCATTATCTCAGGATTCTAAGACTATTATAGTCATATTGAGTAAAAAACTACTTTTTGCATTTGCAAGATTTAAAAAAGCATATGTTTCGAGTAAAACTCCCAAAGATGCATTATTTCAGGCATTATTAGCCATTTTTCATGTGTGGTGTAGGAGTTATGTTTAAATAACTGTCATATTGAGTGTTACAGTATACAGTCATATTGAGTAAAACCTCATTTTTGTATTTGCAAACCATTGAAAAACAACTGTATCTAGTAAAACTCACATGTATTCAACAGCACAGGCATTTTTAGACATTTGGCACGTTTGGATTAGGAATTATGTTGGAATACATTTTTATTGCTTTTTTTCGCATTATCTCAGGATTCTAAGTACATCACTGTCAAATTGAGTAACAAATCAAATTTTGCAAACCTTACCAAATGTTTTTTTTCTGGAAAACTCTCGAAGATGCATTTCTTCAGGCATTATTAGACTATTTGCATGTGTATTTTTGGAGTTATGTCTCAAAAACTGTCATTTTGAGTGTGACCAATATGAGGCCAGTAAAATCTAATATTTGTATTTGTGATTCTTTCCAAAATACCTGATTCTGGTAAAACTTACATAAATTCAATATTAAAGGCTTTTTAAGACAAATTTCATATTTGGTTTTGGAGTTATGATTATAAACCTTTCATATTTAGTATGACAGTTACACTGTTATATTGAATAAAAAAAAACTAACTTGTGTCTTTGCAAACCTTACAAAAATTCATTTTTCTAGTACAACTAACAAAAAAACATATCTCTGGGCATTATTAGCCATTTTGCATGTGTTGTTTAGAAGTTATGTTTGAATACATTTTTATTGCTTTTTTCGCATTATCTCAGGAGTGTAAGACTATTATAGTCGTATTGAGTAAAAACTACTTTTTGCATTTGCAAGATTTAAAAAAGCATATGTTTCGAGTAAAACTCCCAAAGATGCATTATTTCAGGCATTATTAGCCATTTTTCATGTTTGGTGTAGGAGTTATGTTTAAATAACTGTCATATTGAGTGTTACAGTATACAGTCATATTGAGTAAAACCTCATTTTTGTATTTGCAAACCATTGAAAAACAACTGTATCTAGTAAAACTCACATGTATTCAACATCACAGGCATTTTTAGACATTTGGCACGTTTGGATTAGGAATTATGTTGGAATACATTTTTATTGCTTTTTTCGCATTATCTCAGGATTCTAAGTACATCACTGTCAAATTGAGTAACAAATCAAATTTTGTTTTTGCAAACCTTACCAAATGTTTTTTTTCTGGAAAACCCTCGAAGATGCATTTCTTCAGGCATTATTAGACTATTTGCATGTGTATTTTTGGAGTTATGTCTCAAAAACTGTCATTTTGAGTGTGACCAATATGAGGCCAGTAAAATCTAATATTTGTATTTGTGATTCTTTCCAAAATACCTGATTTTGGTAAAACTTACATAAATTCAATATTAAAGGCTTTTTAAGACAAATTTCATATTTGGTTTTGGAGTTATGATTATAAACCTTTCATATTTAGTATGACAGTTACACTGTTATATTGAATAAAAAAAACTAACTTGTGTCTTTGCAAACCTTACAAAAATTCATTTTTCTAGTACAACTAACAAAAAAACATATCTCTGGGCATTATTAGCCATTTTGCATCTGTTGTTTAGAAGTTATGTTTGAATACATTTTTATTGCTTTTTTCGCATCATCCCAGGATTCTAAGACTATGGCTGTATGGCTGTTGACTGTTGATTAAGAATCTCTTGCAGTATATCAGAGACGTCATATTACAGTTTGAGCATACACATTTTATAAGAGGCTACATATATTTTTTTGACTTGAATGTGAAAATACACATAAATATTGAAAACATTTGATTTACCTTAAAATTACATATACAACTGTTAGATTGTTAGTATGAACAAATACTTTTATATAACAAGCTACATATTTAATTAAAGTTAATTACTGTAATTTTACATGAAATTGAAAGTCATTTGAGAAAACAGAAAATAATATGTATAAATAATTTGGTATTTTTCTGTAAAAAAAAAAGGAATATACATAGTTTGTCTACTGGCATATTACTTAAAATAACAGGCGTTTTTTTTTATTTACAGATAATGTCTTCAATTCTACAGATTTATAACCTATTTAAAAAAATTGAAAAATTATAGTAGAAATTTAGGGTAAACTAACCATACAAATAGGATTTTGTTTTCCCAGTGAACCCTACAAAGGATCATTTTTCTACTACAACTAACTAAGATACACATCTCTAGGAATTATTAGCCGTTTTGCATGTGTTGTTTAAAAGTTATGTTTGAAAACTTTTGTATTGCTTTTTCGCATTATCTCAGGATTCTAAGAACATTATAGTCATATCGAGTAAAAAATACTTTTTGCATTTGCAAGATTTAAAAAAGCATATGTTCCGAGTAAAACTCCCAAATATGCATTATTTCAGGCATTATTAGCCATTTTTCATGTGTGGTGTAGGAGTTATGTTTAAATAACTGTCATATTGAGTGTTACAGTATAGAGTCATATTGAGTAAAACCTAAATTTTGTATTTGCAAACCATAGAAAAACAACTGTACTATAGTAAAACTCACATGTATTCAATATCACAGGCATTTTTAGACATTTTGCACGTTTGGATTAGGAATTATGTTGGAATACATTTTTATTGCTTTTTTCACATTATCTCAGGATTCTAAGTACATTACTGTCAAATTGAGTAAAAAATTATTTTTTGTTTTTGCAAACCCTACCAAAATTTTTTTTTTCAGGAAAACTCTAAAAGATGCATTTCTTTAGGCAATATTAGACATTTTAGATTTCTACTTTTGGATTTATGTTTCAAAAACGGTAGTTTTGAGTACCACCAATATGAGGCCAGTAAAACCTAATTTTTGTATTTGTGAACCTTTCCAAAATACCTGAATCTGGTAAAATTTACATAAATTCAATATTAAAGGCTTTTTAAGACAAATTTCATATTTGGTTTTGGAGTTATGATTATAAACCTTTCATATTTAGTATGACAGTTACACTGTTATTTTGAATAAAAAAACTAACTTGTGTCTTTGCAAACCTTACAAAAGATCATTTTTCTTGTACAACTAACAAAAATACATATCTCTAGGCATTATTAGCCATTTTGCATGTGTTGTTTAGAAGTTATGTTTGAATACATTTGTATTGCTTTATTTCAGGCATTATTAGCCATTTTTCATGTGTGGTGTAGGAGTTATGTTCAAATAACTGTCATATTGAGTGTTACAGTATACAGTCATATTAAATAAAACCTCATTTTTGCATTTGCAAACCATGAAAAAACAACCAAATCTAGTAAAACTCACATGTATTCAATATCACAGGCATTTTTAGACATTTTGCACGTTTGGATTAGGAATTATGTTGGAATTTATTTTTATTGCTTTTTTCGCATTATCTCATGATTCTAAGTACATTACTGTCAAATTTAGTTAAAAAAATTCAAATTTGTTTTTGCAAACCTTACCAAATGTTTTTTTTTTTCCAATAAAAGTCTCAAAGATACATTTCTTCAGGTATTATTAGACATTTTGCATTTCTACTTTTGGAGTTATGTTTCAAAAACGGTCATTTTGAGTATGACCAATATGAAGCCAGTAAAACCTAATTTTTTTATTTGTGAACCTTTCCAAAATACTTGATTCTGGTAAAACTCACATACATTCAATATTACAGGCTTTTTTTTAGAAAAAAATCATGTTTAGTTTTGGAGTTATGATTATATACCTTTCATATTTATTATGACAGTTATACTGTTATATTGAATAAAAAAACAACTTATGTCTTTGCAAACCTTACAAAAGATCATTTTTCTAGTACAACTAACAACAATTCATATCTCTAGGCATTATTAGCCATTTTGCATGTGTTGTTTAGAAATTATGTTTGAATACATTTTTATTGCTTTTTTCGCATTATCTCAGGATTCTAAGAACATTAGAGTCATATTGAGTAAAAAACTACATTTTGCATTTGCAAGATTTAAAAAAGCATATGTTTCGAGTAAAACTCCCAAAGATACATTATTTTTCTAGTACAACTAACAAAAAAACATATCTCTGGGCATTATTAGCCATTTTGCATGTGTTGTTTAGAAGTTATGTTTGAATACATTTTTATTGCTTTTTTCGCATTATATCAGGATTCTAAGACTATTATAGTCATATTGAGTAAAAAACTACTTTTTGCATTTGCAAGATTTAAAAAAGCATATATTTCGAGTAAAACTCGCAAAGATGCATTATTTCAGGCATTATTAGCCATTTTTCATATGTGGTGTGGGAGTTATGTTTAAATAACTGTCATATTGAGTGTTACAGTATACAGTCATATTGAGAAAAACCTCATTTTTGTATTTGCAAACCATTGAAAAACAACTGTATCTAGTAAAACTCACATGTATTCAATATCACAGGCATTTTTAGACATTTTGCACGTTTGAATTAGGAATTATGTTGGAATACATTTTTATTGCTTTTTTCGCATTATCTCAGGATTCTAAGTACATTACTGTCAAATTGAGTAACAAATCAAATTTTGTTTTTGCAAACCTTACCAAATGTTTTTTTTCTGAAAAACTCTCGAAGATGCTTTTCTTCAGTTATTATTAGACATTTTGCATGTGTATTTTTGGAGTTATGTTTCAAAAACTGTCATTTTGAGTGTGACCAATATGAGGCCAATAAAATGTAATGTTTGTATTTGTGATTCTTTCCAAAATTCCTGATTCTGGTAAAATTTACATAAATTCAATATTAAAGGCTTTTTAAGACAAATTTCATATTTGGTTTTGGAGTTATGATTATAAACCTTTCATATTCAGTATGACAGTTACACTGTTATATTGAAAATGTATTCCAACATAATTCCTAATCCAAACGTGCAAAATGTCTAAAAATGCCTGTGATATTGAATACATGTGAGTTTTACTATAGTACAGTTGTTTTTCTATGGTTTGCAAATACAAAATTTAGGTTTTACTCAATATGACTGTATACTGTAACACTCAATATGACAGTTATTTAAACATAACTCCTACACCACACATAAAAAATGGCTAATAATGCCTGAAATTATGCATCTTCGGGAGTTTTACTCGGAACATATGCTTTTTTAAATCTTGCAAATGAAAAAAGTATTTTTTACTCAATATGGCTATAATGTTCTTAGAATCCTGAGATAATGCGAAAAACCAATACAAAAGTTTTCAAACATAACTTTTAAACAACACATGCAAAACGGCTAATAATTCCTACAGATGTGTATCTTGGTTAGTTGTAGTAGAAAAATGATCTTCTGTAGGGTTCACTGAGAAAACAAAATCCTATTTGTATGGTTACTTTACTCTAAATTTCTACTATAATTTTTAAATTTTTTTAAATAGGTTATAAATCTGTAGAATTGAAGACATTATCTGTAAATTAAAAAAACGCCTGTTATTTTAAGTAATATGCCAGTAATAACAAACTATGTATATTTCTATTTTTTTTATAGAAAAATACCAAATTATTTATACATATTATTTTCTGTTTTCTCAAATTACTTTCAATTTCATGTAAAATTACAGTAATTAACTTTAATTAATTATGTAGCTTGTTATATAAAAGTATTTGTTCATACTAACAATCTAACAGTTTTAAATGTAATTTTAAGGTAAATCAAATATTTTCAATATTTATGTGTATTTTCACATTCAAGTCGAAAAATATATGTAGCCTCTTATAAAAGGTGTATGCTCAAACTGTAATATGACATACATGAAATACTGCAAGAGATTCTTAATCAACAGTCAACAGCCATACAGATCACACTGACGGTGGCCCTACAAACAACTTTAACAATGTTACAAATATGCGCCACACTGTGGAGCCACATTAATCAAGACTGACAAACACATTTCAGGAGAACATCGTCACCGTAACACAACATTAACACAACAGAAACAATTCCTAGAATTCCATGTGTTACTATATACACCCCCACCACCTAACCCCGCCCAGCTCAACGAACGCACGGAGGGGGGCGGTGATGTTTTGGGGCACGGGGTTGGGTGGTAGCGGGAATGTAGCCCGGAAGAGTCAGCGCTGCTTGGGCTTCTGGGTATTTGTTATGTTGTGTTTATGTTTTATTACATTGAGGATGTTTTCCTGAAATGTGTTTATCATTCTTGTTCAATGTGGTTTCACAGTGTGGTGCATATTTGTAACAGTGTTAAAGTTGTTTGTGCAGCCACCGTCAGTGTGACCTGTGTGGCTGTTGACCAAGTATATTTTGCAGTCACTATCAAATGCACAACAATACCGTGCAGATCACATGCCTCAATTGGCGCGCTTATGATTTGGTGAATGAGTGTACAAAAAAGCCCACCGCGGTAGTACTTGTCATATTCCCCCGGCCAAGCTTTGAGTCAATCCTATATGAGGGTAGTGAAATTCTCAGGGTGAAATGGTGGGATTGGTAAGTACGTTGCTAGGTTGGGATAGCGTTTCATGCAAGGTTAACCCACTTTGAATCAATTTTCTGCATCCAGTGGCCCCCTGCTAAAGTCAATGAGACACCCCTGATCCTAACAATTCAGAAAAAATCTGTTAAACAATGGTATTTTTCTGTGGAAGCGCCAGCATTGTCACTTCACTAAAGGTGATTGATCGTAATAATTTGGAAAAACTCTTTAGAATAAAGGTATTTTTCTGCAGAACTGTTTGCATCGTCACTTTATTAAAGGTGGTTGATCTTGATAATTTTGTAAAAATCTGTAAAATTACGATATTTCTCCCCAAAACATTTCATGAAAATTTCTGTAAATATGTTTTTGATCATTTTTATCGTTTTACTTTAATTTTATGGTTTTTGTTTGAAAGCCGTAGCTGCCAGTAAATGACCGTTTTTTTTACAGAATTTATTTTTACAGTGTTTTCAAAGATACAAGTTTGTTTTTTTATTCGATATAACAGTATTACTGTCATACTAAATATGAAAGGTTCATTAACATAACTCCAAAACCAAACATGAACTCTGTCTAAAAAAGCCTGTAATATTGACTTTATGTGAGTTTTACCTGAATTAGGTATTTTGGAAAGGTTCACAAATACAAAAATTTGGTTTTACTGGCCTCACATTGGTCAATAAGACAGTTTTTGAACCCTATCTCCAAAAATACACATGCAAAATTACAAAAAAATGCCTGAAGAAATGTGAGTTTTACTGGATAAAAAAACATTTTGTAAGGGTTGCAAAAAAAAGAAGAAATATTTTACCCAATTTGACAGTAATGTACTTACAATACTGTGATAATGCGAAAAAAGCAATAAAAATGTATTCAAACATAACTTCTAAAAAACACATGCAAAATGGCTAATAATGCCCAGAGATATGTTTTTTTGTTAGTTGTACTAGAAAAATGATCTTTTGTAAGGTTTGCAAAGACACAAATTAGTTTTTTTATTCAATATAACAGTGTAACTGCCATACTAAATATGAAAGGTTTATAATCATAACTCCAAAACCAAATATGAAATTTGTCTTAAAAAACCTTTAATATTGAATTTTTGTAAGTTTTACCAGAATCAGGTATTTTGGAAAGAATCACAAATACAAATATTAGATTATACTGGCCTCATATTAGTCACACTCAAAATGACAGTTTTTGAAACATAACTCCAAAAATACACATGCAAAATGTCTAATAATGCCTGAAGAAATGCATCTTCGAGAGTTTTCGGATAAAAAAACAATTGGTAAGGCTTGCAAAAACAAAATTTGACAGTAATGTACTTAGAATCCTGAGATAATGCGAAAAAAGCAGTAAAAATGTATTCCAACATAATTCCTAATCCAAAGGTGCAAAATGTCTAAAAATGCCTGTGATATTGAATACATGTGTAGTTTACTAGATACAGTTGTTTTTCAATGGTTTGCAAATACAAAAATGAGGTTTTACTCAATAAGACTGTATACTGTAACACTCAATATGACAGCTATTTAAACTTAACTCTACACCACACATGAAAAATGGCTAAAAATGCCTGAAATAATGCATCTTGGGAGTTTTACTCGAAACATATAGTTTTTTAAATCTGGCAAATGCAAAAAGTAGTTTTTTACTCAATACGACTATAAGAGTCTTACAATCCATGGATAATGCAAAAAAAGCAATAAAATGTAATTCAAACATAACTTCTAAACAACACATGCAAAAATGGCTAATAATGCCTACAATATATGTTTTTGTGTTAGTTCTAGTAGAAAAATGATCCATTGTAAGGTTTGCAAAGACACAAGTTAGTTTTTTTTTATTCAATATAACAGTGTAACTGTCATACTAAATATGAAAGATTTATAATCATAACTCCCAAAACCAAAATATGAAATTTGTCTTAAAAAGCCTTTAATTGTGAATTTATGTACGTTTTTAGCAAGAGTCAGGTATTTTGGAAAGGTTGACAATACAATTATTAAATTTTACTGGCCTCATATAGGTCACACTCAAAATGACAGTTTTTGAAACATAACTCCAAAAATACACATGCAAAATGTCTAATAATGCCTGAGAAAATGCATCTTCGAGAGTTTTCCTGAAAAAAAACATTTGGTAAGGTTTGCAAAAACAAAAATTTGATTTATTACTCAATTTGACAGTAATGTACTTAGAATCCCGAGATAATGCGAAAAAAGCAATAAACATGTATTCCAACATAATTCCTAATCCAAACGTGCAAAATGTCTAAAAATGCCTGTGATCTTGATACATGTGAGTTTTACTAGATACAGTTGTTTTTCAATGGTTTGCAAATACAAAAATGAGGTTTTACTCAATATGACTGTATACTGTAACACTCAATATGACAGTTATTTAAACATCACTCCTACACAACACATGAAAAATGGCTATGATGCCTGAAATAATGCATCTTTGGGAGTTTTACTCGAAACATATGCTTTTTTAAATCTTGCAAATGCAAAAAGTAGTTTTTTACTCAATACGACTCTAATAGTCTTACAATCCTGAGATAATGCGAAAAAAGCAATACAAATGAATTCAAACATAACTTCTAAACAACACATGCAAAATGGCTAATAATGCCTACATATATGTTGTTTTGTTAGTTCTAGTAGAAAAATGATCTTTTTGTAAGGTTTGCAAAGACACAAGTTAGTTTTTTTATTCATATAACAGTGTAACTGTCATACTAAATATGACAAGTTTATAATCATCACTCCATAACCAAATGTGAAATTTGTCTTAAAAGCCTTAATATTGAATTTATGTAAGTTTTACCAGAATCATGTATTTTGGAAAGAATCACAAATACAAATATTAGATTTTACTGGCCTCATATTGGTCACACTCAAATTGACAGTTTTTGAAACATAACTCCAAAAATACACATGCAAAATGTCTAATAATGCCTGAAGAAATGCATCTTCGAGAGTTCTCCAGAAAAAAAACATTTGTAAGGTTTGCAAAAACAAAATTTGATTTGTTACTCAATTTGACAGTAATGTACTTAGAATCCTGAGATAATAACGAAAAAAGCAATAAAAATGTATTCCAACATAATTCTAAATCCAAACGTGCAAAATGTCTAAAAATGCCTGTGATATTGAATACATGTGAGTATTACTAGATACAGGTGTTTTTCTATGGTTTGCAAATACAAAAATGAGGTTTTACTCAATAATGACTGTATACTGTAACACTCAATATGACAGTTATTTAAACATAACTCCTACACCACACATGAAAAATGGCTAATAATGCCTGAAATAATGCATCTTTGGGAGTTTTACTAGAAACATATGCTTTTTTATATCTTGCAAATGCAAAAGTAGTTTTTTACTCAATATGACTATAATAGTCTTAGAATCCTGAGATAATGCGAAAAAAGCATAAAAATGTATTCAAACATAACTTCTAAACAACACATGCAAAACGGCAAATAATGCCTAGAGATATGTTTTTTTGTTAGTTGTACTAGAAAAATGATCTTTTGTAAGGTTTGCAAAGACACAAGTTAGTTTTTTTTATTCAATATAACACTGTAACTGTCATACTAAATATGAAAGGTTTATAATCATAACTCCAAAACCAAATATAAAATTTGTCTTAAAAGCCTTTAATATTGAATTTATGTCAGTTTAGCAGAATCAGGTGTTTTGGAAAGGTTCACAAATACAAATATTAGATTTTACTGGCCTCATATTGGTCACACTCAAATTGACAGTATTTGAAACTTAACTCCAAAAATACACATGCAAAATGTCTAATAATGCCTGAAGAAATGCATCTTCGAGAGTTCTCCAGAAAAAAAACATTTGGTAAGGTTTGCAAAAACAAAATTTGATTTGTTACTCAATTTGACAGTAATGTACTTAGAATCCTGAGATAATGCGAAAAAAGCAATAAAAATGTATTCCAACATAATTCTAAAATCCAAACGGTGCAAAATGTCTAAAAATGCCTGTGATATTGAATACATGTGAGTATTACTAGATACAGGTGTTTTTCTATGGTTTGCAAATACAAAAATGAGGTTTTACTCAATATGACTGTATACTGTAACACTCTATATGACAGTTATTTAAACATAACTCCTACACCACACATGAAAAATGGCTAATAATGCCTGAAATAATGCATCTTTGGAGTTTTACTAGAAACATATGCTTTTTTTATATCTTGAAAATGCAAAAGTGTTTTTTACTCAATATGACTATAATAGTCTTAGAATCCTGAGATAATGCGAAAAAGCAATAAAATGTATTCAAACATAACTTCTAAACAACACATGCAAAACGGCTAATAATGCCTAGAGATATGGTTTTTTTGTTAGTTGTACTAGAAAATGATCTTTTGTAGGTTTGCAAAGATACAAATACGTTTTTTTATTCAATATAACAGTGTAACTGTCATACTAAATATGAAAGGTTTATAATCATAACTCCAAAACCAAATATGAAATTTGTCTTAAAAAGCCTTTAATATTGATTTTATGTAAGTTTTACCAGAATCAGGTATTTTGGAAAGAATCACAAATACAAATATTAGATTTTACTGGCCTCATATTGGTCACACTCAAAATGACAGTTTTGAAACATAGCTCCAAAAATACACATGCAAAATGTCTAATAATGCCTGAAGAAATGCATCTTCGAGAGTTTTCCTGAAAAAAAACATTTGTTAAGGTTTGCAAAAACAAAATTTGATTTGTTACTCAATTTGACAGTAATGTACTTAGAATCCTGAGATAACGCGAAAAAAGCAATAAAAATGTATTCCAACATAATTCCTAATCCTAAACGTGCAAAATGTCTAAAAATGCCTGTGATATTGAATACATGTAAGTTTTACTAGATACAGTTGTTTTTCAATGGTTTGCAAATACAAAATGAGATTTTACTCATATGACTGTATACTGAAACACTCAATATGACAGTTATTTAAACATAACATCTACACCACACATGAAAAATGGCTAATAATGCCTGAAATAATGCATCTTTGGGAGTTTTACTAGAAACATATGCTTTTTTAAGTCTTGCAAATGCAAAAAGTTGTGTTTTACTCAATATGACTATAATAGTCTTAGAATCCTGAAATAATGCGAAAAAAGCAATAAAAATGTATTCAAACATAACTTCTAAACAACACATGCAAATTATTGGCTAATAATGCCCAGAGATATGTTTTTTTGTTAGTTGTACTAGAAAAATGATCTTTTGTAAGGTTTGCAAAGACACAAGTTAGTTTTTTTTAATTCAATATAACACTGTAACTGTCATACTAAATATGAAAGGTTTATAATCATAACTCCAAAACCAAATATAAAATTTGTCTTAAAAAGCCTTTAATATTGAATTTATGTAAGTTTTACCAGAATCAGGTGTTTTGGAAAGGTTCACAAATACAAATATTAGATTTTACTGGCCTCATATTGGTCACACTCAAATTGACAGTTTTTGAAACATAACTCCAAAAATACACATGCAAAATGTCTAATAATGCCTGAAGAAATGCATCTTCGAGAGTTCTCCAGAAAAAAAAACATTTGGTAAGGTTTGCAAAAACAAAATTTGATTTGTTACTCAATTTGACAGTAATGTACTTAGAATCCGGAGATAATGCGAAAAAGCAATAAAAATGTATTCCAACATAATTCTAAATCCAAACGTGCAAAATGTCTAAAAATGCCTGTGATATTGAATACATGTGAGTATTACTAGATACAGGTGTTTTTCTATGGTTTGCAAATACAAAAATGAGGTTTTACTCAATATGACTGTATACTGTAACACTCAATATGACAGTTATTTAAACATAACTCCTACACCACACATGAAAAATGGCTAATAATGCCTGAAATAATGCATCTTTGGGAGTTTTACTAGAAACTTATGCTTTTTTATATCTTGCAAATGCAAAAAGTAGTTTTTTACTCAATATGAATATAATAGTCTTAGAATCCTGAGATAATGCGAAAAAAGCAATAAAAATGTATTCAAACATAACTTCTATACAACACATGCAAAACGGCTAATAATGCCTAGAGATATGTTTTTTTGTTGTACTAGAAAAATGATCTTTTTTAAGGTTTGCAAAGACACAAGTTAGTTTTTTTATTCAATATAACAGTGTAACTGTCATACTAAATATGAAAGGTTTATAATCATAACTCCAAAACCAAATATGAAATTTGTCTTAAAAAGCCTTTAATATTGAATTCATGTAAGTTTTACCAGAATCAGGTATTTTGGAAAGAATCACAAATACAAATATTAGATTTTACTGGCCTCATATAGGTCACACTCAAAATGACACTTTTTGAAACATAACTCCAAAAATACACATGCAAAATGTCTAATAATGCCTGAAGAAATGCATCTTCGAGAGTTCTCCAGAAAAAAAAAACATTTGGTAAGGTTTGCAAAACAAAATTTGATTTGTTACTCAATTTGACAGTAATGTACTTAGAATCCTGAGATAATGCGAAAAAAGCAATAAAAATGTATTCCAACATAATTCCTAATCCAACGTGCAAAATGTCTAAAAATGCCTGTGATATTGAATACATGTGAGTATTACTAGATACAGGTGTTTTTCTATGGTTTGCAAATACAAAAATGAGGTTTACTCAATATGACTGTATACTGTAACACTCAATATGACAGTTATTTAAACATAACTCCTACACCACACATGAAAAATGGCTAATAATGCCTGAAATAACGCATCTTTGGGAGTTTTACTAGAAACATATGCTTTTTATATCTTGCAAATGCAAAAAGTAGTTTTTACTCAATATGACTATAATAGTCTTAGAATCCTGAGATAATGCGAAAAAAGCAATAAAAATGTATTCAAACATAACTTCTAAACAACACATGCAAAACGGCTAATAATGCCTAGAGATATGTTTTTTTGTTAGTTGTACTAGAAAAATGATCTTTTGTAAGGTTTGCAAAGATACAAATACGTTTTTTTATTCAATATAACACTGTAACTGTCATACTAAATATGAAAGGTTTATAATCATAACTCCAAAACCAAATATAAAATTTGTCTTAAAAAGCCTTTAATATTGAATTTATGTAAGTTTTAGCAGAATCAGGTGTTTTGGAAAGGTTCACAAATACAAATATCAGATTTTACTGGCCTCATATTGGTCACACTCAAATTGACAGTTTTTGAAACATAACTCCAAAAATACACATGCAAAATGTCTAATAATGCCTGAAGAAATGCATCTTCGAGAGTTCTCCAGAAAAAAAACATTTGGTAAGGTTTGCAAAAACAAAATTTGATTTGTTACTCAATTTGACAGTAATGTACTTAGAATCCTGAGATAATGCGAAAAAGCAATAAAAATGTATTCCAACATAATTCTAAATCCAAACGTGCAAAATGTCTAAAAATGCCTGTGATATTGAATACATGTGAGTATTACTAGATACAGGTGTTTTTCTATGGTTTGCAAATACAAAAATGAGGTTTTACTCAATATGACTGTATACTGTAACACTCAATATGACAGTTATTTAAACATAACTCCTACACCACACATGAAGAATGGCTAATAATGCCTGAAATAATGCATCTTTGGAAGTTTTACTAGAAACTTATGCTTTTTTATATCTTGCAAATGCAAAAAGTAGTTTTTTACTCAATATGAATATAATAGTCTTAGAATCCTGAGATAATGCGAAAAAAGCAATAAAAATGTATTCAAACATAACTTCTATACAACACATGCAAAACGGCTAATAATGCCTAGAGATATGTTTTTTTGTTAGTTGTACTAGAAAAATGATCTTTGTAAGGTTTGCAAAGACACAAGTTAGTTTTTTTATTCAATATAACAGTGTAACTGTCATACTAAATATGAAAGGTTTATAATCATAACTCCAAAACCAAATATGAAATTTGTCTTAAAAAGCCTTTAATATTGAATTCATGTAAGTTTTACCAGAATCAGGTATTTTGGAAAGAATCACAAATACAAATATTAGATTTTACTGGCCTCATATAGGTCACACTCAAAATGACAGTTTTTGAAACATAACTCCAAAAATACACATGCAAAATGTCTAATAATGCCTGAAGAAATGCATCTTCGAGAGTTTTCCAGAAAAAAAAACATTTGGTAAGGTTTGCAAAAACAAAATTTGATTTGTTACTCAATGTGACAGTAATGTACTTAGAATCCTGAGATAATGCGAAAAAAGCAATAAAAATGTATTCCAACATAATTCCTAATCCAAACGTGCAAAATGTCTAAAAATGCCTGTGATATTGAATACATGTAAGTTTTACTAGATACAGTTGTTTTTCAATGGTTTGCAAATACAAAAATGAGGTTTTACTCAATATGACTGTATACTGTAACACTCAATATGACAGTTATTTAAACATAACATCTACACCACACATGAAAAATGGCTAATAATGCCTGAAATAATGCATCTTTGGGAGTTTTACTAGAAATATATGCTTTTTTAAGTCTTGCAAATGCAAAAAGTTGTGTTTTACTCAATATGACTATAATAGTCTTAGAATCCTGAAATAATGCGAAAAAAGCAATAAAAATGTATTCAAACATAACTTCTAAACAACACATGCAAATTGGCTAATAATGCCCAGAGATATGTTTTTTTGTTAGTTGTACTAGAAAAATGATCTTTTGTAAGGTTTGCAAAGACACAAGTTAGTTTTTTTTTATTCAATATAACACTGTAACTGTCATACTAAATATGAAAGGTTTATAATCATAACTCCAAAACCAAATATAAAATTTGTCTTAAAAAGCCTTTAATATTGAATTTATGTAAGTTTTAGCAGAATCAGGTGTTTTGGAAAGGTTCACAAATACAAATATTAGATTTTACTGGCCTCATATTGGTCACACTCAAATTGACAGTTTTTGAAACATAACTCCAAAAATACACATGCAAAATGTCTAATAATGCCTGAAGAAATGCATCTTCGAGAGTTCTCCAGAAAAAAAACATGTGTTGTTTAGAAGTTATGTTTGAATACATTTTTATTGCTTTTTTCGCATTATTTCAGGATTCTAAGACTATTATAGTCATATTGAGTAAAATACTACTTTTTGCATTTGCAAGACTTAAAAAAGCATATGTTTCTAGTAAAACTCCCAAAGATGCATTATTTCAGGCATTATTAGCCATTTTTCATGTGTGGTGTAGATCTTATGTTTAAATAACTGTCATATTGAGTGTTACAGTATACAGTCATATTGAGTAAACCTCATTTTTGTATTTGCAAACCATTGAAAAAACACTGTATCTAGTGAAACTTACATGTATTCAATATCACAGGCATTTTTAGACATTTTGCACGTTTGGATTAGGAATTATGTTGGAATACATTTGTATTGCTTTTTTTCGCATTATCTCAGGATTCTAAGTACATTAGTGTCACATGAGTAACAAATCAAATTTTGTTTTTGCAAACCTTACCAAATGTTTTTTTTTCTGGAAAACTCTCGAAGATGCATTTCTTCAGGCATTATTAGAGATTTTACATGTGTATTTTTGGAGTTATGTTTCAAAAACTGTCATTTTGAGTGTGACCTATATGAGGCCAGTAAAATCTAATATTTGTATTTGTGATTCTTTCCAAAATACCTGATTCTGGTAAAACTTACATGAATTCAATATTAAAGGCTTTTTAAGACAAATTTCATATTTGGTTTTGGAGTTATGATTATAAACCTTTCATATTTAGTATGACAGTTACACTGTTATATTGAATAAAAAAAATAACTTGTGTCTTTGCAAACCTTACAAAAGATCATTTTTCTAGTACAACTAACAAAAAAACATATCTCTAGGCATTATTAGCCGTTTTGCATGTGTTGTATAGAAGTTATGTTTGAATACATTTTTATTGCTTTTTTCGCATTATCTCAGGATTCTAAGACTATATAGTCATATTGAGTAAAAAACTACTTTTTGCATTTGCAAGATATAAAAAAGCATACGTTTCTAGTAAAACTCCCAAAGATGCATTATTTCAGGCATTATTAGCCATTTTTCATGTGTGGTGTAGGAGTTATGTTTAAATAACTGTCATATTGAGTGTTACAGTATACAGTCATATTGAGTAAAACCTAATTTTTGTATTTGCAAACCATAGAAAAACACCTGTATCTAGTAATACTCACATGTATTCAATATCACAGGCATTTTTAGACATTTTGCACGTTTGGATTTAGAATTATGTTGGAATACATTTTTATTGCTTTTTTCGCATTATCTCAGGATTCTAAGTACATTACTGTCAAATTGAGTAACAAATCAAATTTTGTTTTTGCAAACCTTACCAATGTTTTTTTCTGGAGAACTCTCGAAGATGCATTTCTTCAGGCATTATTAGACATTTTGCATGTGTATTTTTGGAGTTATGTTTCAAAAACTGTCAATTTGAGTGTGACCAATATGAGGCCAGTAAAATCTAATATTTGTATTTGTGAACCTTTCCAAAACACCTGATTCTGCTAAAACTTACATAAATTCAATATTAAAGGCTTTTTAAGACAAATTTTATATTTGGTTTTGGAGTTATGATTATAAACCTTTCATATTTAGTATGACAGTTACAGTGTTATATTGAATAAAAAAAAACTAACTTGTGTCTTTGCAAACCTTACAAAAGATAATTTTTCTAGTACAACTAACAAAAAAACATATCTCTGGGCATTATTAGCCAATTTGCATGTGTTGTTTAGAAGTTATGTTTGAATACATTTTTATTGCTTTTTTCGCATTATTTCAGGATTCTAAGACTATTATAGTCATATTGAGTAAAACACAACTTTTTGCATTTGCAAGACTTAAAAAAGCATATGTTTCTAGTAAAACTCCCAAAGATGCATTATTTCAGGCATTATTAGCCATTTTTCATGTGTGGTGTAGATGTTATGTTTAAATAACTGTCATATTGAGTGTTACAGTATACAGTCATATTGAGTAAAACCTCATTTTTGTATTTGTAAACCATTGAAAAACAACTGTATCTAGTAAAACTTACATGTATCAATATCACAGGCATTTTTAGACATTTTGCACGTTTGGATAGGAATTATGTTGGAATACATTTTTATTGCTTTTTTCGCATTATCTCAGGATTCTAAGTACATTACTGTCAAATTGAGTAACAAATCAAATTTTGTTTTTGCAAACCTTACCAAATGTTTTTTTTCAGGAAAACTCTCGAAGATGCATTTCTTCAGGCATTATTAGACATTTTGCATGTGTATTTTTGGAGTTTTGTTTCAAAAACTGTCATTTTGAGTGTGACCAATATGAGGCCAGTAAAATCTAATATTTGTATTTGTGATTCTTTCCAAAATACTGATTCTGGTAAAACTTACATAAAATCAATATTAAGGCTTTTTAAGACAAATTTCATATTTGGTTTTGGAGTTATGATTATAAACCTTTCATATTTAGTATGACAGTTACACTGTTATATTGAATAAAAAAACGTATTTGTATCTTTGCAAACCTTACAAAAGATAATTTTTCTAGTACAACTAACAAAAAAACATATCTCTAGGCATTATTAGCCGTTTTGCATGTGTTGTTTAGAAGTTATGTTTGAATACATTTTATTGCTTTTTTCGCATGATCTCAGGATTCTAAGACTATTATAGTCATATTGAGTAAAAAACTACTTTTTGCATTTGCAAGATATAAAAAAGCATATGTTTCTAGTAAAACTCCTAAAGATGCATTATTTCAGGCATTATTAGCCATTTTTCATGTGTGGTGTAGGAGTTATGTTTAAATAACTGTCATATAGAGTGTTACAGTATACAGTCATATTGAGTAAAACCTCATTTTTGTATTTGCAAACCATAGAAAAACACCTGTATCTAGTAATACTCACATGTATTCAATATCACAGGCATTTTTAGACATTTTGCACGTTTGCATTTAGAATTATGTTGGAATACATTTTTATTGCTTTTTTCGCATTATCTCAGGATTCTAAGTACATTACTGTCAAATTGAGTAACAAATCAAATTTTGTTTTTGCAAACCTTACCAAATGTTTTTTTTTCTGGAGAACTCTCGAAGATGCATTTCTTCAGGCATTATTAGACATTTTGCATGTGTATTTTGGAGTTATGTTTCAAAAACTGTCAATTTGAGTGTGACCAATATGAGGCCAGTAAAATCTAATATTTGTATTTGTGAACCTTTCCAAAACACCTGATTCTGCTAAAACTTACATAAATTCAATATTAAAGGCTTTTTAAGACAAATTTTATATTTGGTTTTGGAGTTATGATTATAAACCTTTCATATTTAGTATGACAGTTACAGTGTTATATTGAATAAAAAAAACTAACTTGTGTCTTTGCAAACCTTACAAAAGATCATTTTTCTAGTACAACTAACAAAAAAACATATCTCTAGGCATTATTAGCCGTTTTGCATATGTTGTTTAGAAGTTATGTTTGAATACATTTTTATTGATTTTTTCGCATTATCTCAGGATTCTAAGACTATTATAGTCATATTGAGTAAAAAACTACTTTTTGCATTTGCAAGATATAAAAAAGCATATGTTTCTAGTAAAACTCCCAAAGATGCATTATTTCAGGCATTATTAGCCATTTTTCATGTGTGGTGTAGGAGTTTTGTTTAAATAACTGTCATATTGAGTGTTACAGTATACAGTCATATTGAGTAAAACCTCATTTTTGTATTTGCAAACCATAGAAAAACACCTGTATCTAGTAATACTCACATGTATTCAATATCACAGGCATTTTTAGACATTTTGCACGTTTGGATTTAGAATTATGTTGGAATACATTTTATTGCTTTTTTCGCATTATCTCAGGATTCTAAGTACATTACTGTCAAATTGAGTAACAAATCAAATTTTGTTTTTGCAAACCTTACCAAATGTTTTTTTTCTGGAGAACTCTCGAAGATGCATTTCTTCAGGCATTATTAGACATTTTGCATGTGTATTTTTGGAGTTATGTTTCAAAAACTGTCAATTTGAGTGTGACCAAAATGAGGCCAGTAAAATCTAATATTTGTATTTGTGAACCTTTCCAAAACACCTGATTCTGCTAAAACTTACCTAAATTCAATATTAAAGGCTTTTTAAGACAAATTTTATATTTGGTTTTGGAGTTATGATTATAAACCTTTCATATTTAGTATGACAGTTACAGTGTTATATTGAATAAAAAAAAACTAACTTGTGTCTTTGCAAACCTTACAAAAGATCATTTTTCTAGTACAACTAACAAAAAAACATATCTCTGGGCATTATTAGCCAATTTGCATGTGTTGTTTAGAAGTTATGTTTGAATACATTTTTATTGCTTTTTTTGCATTATTTCAGGATTCTAAGACTATTATAGTCATATTGAGTAAAACACAACTTTTTGCATTTGCAAGACTTAAAAAAGCATATGTTTCTAGTAAAACTCCCAAAGATGCATTATTTCAGGCATTATTAGCCATTTTTCATGTGTGGTGTAGATGTTATGTTTAAATAACTGTCATATTGAGTGTTACAGTATACAGTCATATTGAGTAAAACCTCATTTTTGTATTTGCAAACCATTGAAAAACAACTGTATGTAGTAAAACTTACATGTATTCAATATCACAGGCATTTTTAGACATTTTGCACGTTTGGATTAGGAATTATGTTGGAATACATTTTTATTGCTTTTTTCGCATTATCTCAGGATTCTAAGTACATTACTGTCAAATTGAGTAACAAATAAAATTTTGTTTTTGCAAACCTTACCAAATGTTTTTTTTCAGGAAAACTCTCGAAGATGCATTTCTTCAGGCATTATTAGACATTTTGCATGTGTATTTTTTGGAGCTATGTTTCAAGAACTGTCATTTTGAGTGTGACCTATAAGGGGCCAGTAAAATCTAATATTTGTATTTGTGATTCTTTCCAATATACCTGAATCTGGTAAAACTTACATGAATTCAATATTAAAGGCTTTTTAAGACAAATTTCATATTTGGTTTTGGAGTTATGATTATAAACCTTTCATATTTAGTATGACAGTTACACTGTTATATTGAATAAAAAACTAACTTGTGTCTTTGCAAACCTTACAAAAGATAATTTTTCTAGTACAACAAAAAAACACATCTCTAGGCATTATTAGCCGTTTTGCATGTGTTGTATAGAAGTTATGTTTGAATACATTTTTATTGCTTTTTTCGCATTATCTCAGGATTCTAAGACTATTATATTCATATTGAGTAAAAAACTACTTTTTGCATTTGCAAGATATAAAAAAGCATA